>NW_019385942.1:138670-147878 GCF_000671375.1 Centruroides sculpturatus | reverse complement strand
AATTAATTAACTAAAATTTATAAAAAAATATTATTTATTATAAATTACCAATTAAGTATTAAATAATAATTCATTATAACATAATTAATTAATTAAAGCATGCGAGTTTGGATTGTTCCATAGATACAATTTGTTAATATTATATTAATAAATTAGATCTAAATTGAGGATATTGTTATATTTAGCAATATTTTATCAAAAAAAATCATTTTACTTCGTTACATCATATAGACTATATTTACTAAATATTATATTAAAGATAATATGGAAAAAATGTACATTATCTGCTATCCAGGACGTTCAATTCATTGGTCTTGTTCATCAATAACTGGTTCTAATACGAACTCTAGACATAAAGATGCTCTCATCGGGAATTTATGAACCGATATGTTACATACTTGATAAAACTGATGAAGATTGATATAGTTGATATCATACAAAGCTTACAAATTATCATCACTTATCAAAAAATTCTGTTTTATAGAAAATAGATGAATCATTTTCAAAATATTTAATATTTTATTTAGTTATCTTTTTTTGTATAGAACTTGAATATTTTTCAAAATAAAAATATGAATATTAAAATATTTTTACTATAGTATAATAAAAATATCATGCATAACATGGTGCCATCTGTTGCAGTTTTGTTTTACTATTTCTTAAACAAGCAAAAATATAAACACGTTTTATAAGGAAAATAATAATAATAATAATAATAATAATTGTCTTCTGAACTATAGTTATAGATATTTCTTTTTTGTTATTTTGATAATTATCTCAAAAAACATTTGATAGTTCAGTATTGATTGATGTTAGTAATTTGTTGAAGGTTTCTATTACAAACCTGATACACTACGTTCTTATTTGTATTACTGACCACTTTATCCAAAAAGGTTTTAAGTCTGATAGAGAAATTGATCCTTTCCAAGTAGCAAACCTAATAAGGCACCCTAGAGTATTTTTGGATTTTCGAATTGTTCAAGAGAGACGCGAATAACAACATCTTATAATGTATTTGCATGTAAAGAAAGGAAAGAAAATGGAATCAACATTTTTGAAATGTGTAAAATTATCTTAATTTTCTGAAAACCTTAAAATTTAAATTTCTGTAATAAATAATTGAAAATTGTTAATTTCTATATGTATTTATTTCAATGTAACATATGGAATCAATTGTTCACTATTTTTATTTATTTTCAATAGAAGTTTATTTAATTAATCTGAGTTAAATATTTTTATGCTCAATAAACCTTTTAAAAATGTAGTTTAAATAATTACTTTTATCATTTGAATATGAAAATACTTTTATAAACTAGTATTTAATATAACCTGCATGTGACTTTTGTTACAGATTAATGAAAAAAAAAGACGAGAAAATAAATTATTAGAGTATTATAAACAGTAAAAAATATTTTACAAAATTTATTTTTAAGAATCTGTAAAAAAATAAAAATATTTTATACAAAAAATTACTTACATTTTATTAATTATAAGAAGGTGTAGATTAAAAGATTTTACAACAGTTAAAAATAAAGTATATGGAATTTTAAAAAAATTTGTAATTCAAACAATCAACGTACAGTACTAAAGATAATTTGAAAATTAAATTTAATTAAATTTAATTAATTTACTCTGAGATTTTAAATGAAATAACATTTATAATTAATTTTAATGTATTTAAATTTAATTATTACTTATTATAATTTTAGGTATTAAGAAGCTTAAATATGTAATAATTAATTTATCATTTAGCTCAGTTTAATTTTAACAAATTTATTTTAATCTTTAATATCATAGTTTTAAATTTATGCGAATTAAAAGAATGATTGTTAAAATTCTTAGAGATCTTTTATATAATAAAATAAGTCGCTTATTATATTACACTATATAGTTTCAAAAGTAATTTTATAGAAATAAAATTAAGTATATAAAATAAACCAATTACAGAAAATTCAAATTGTGACTCAATAAGCAGTTTTTCAAGCAATTTTCCTGCTTATTTTTTTAAATAAGCAGAAAAATTCAACAATGCTACAATAAATCATCGATATTTAAGTGTTCTTATATATTTTTTTGTAAATAGAATACAATAGAATAGAAGTACTCTCAATAAAATCAACCGACTGTGAAGAAGTTTAATTGCTGTAATCATTGTTCTCTTATGAGAATACTCCTTGCTAGACACCTTAAAGACTTCATGTTATATTGAGAACTATTTGCTACAGAAGATTAAAAGCAGTTATTCGGTATTTTATGATACTACAAACAACAAATACAGTGAATAAATTGAAACCTACTTTCATTGGAAAAATAGTATTAAAATTATTGCAGAAAATTGTTTTTCCCATAAAGGTGTATTTTAATTAAGAGAAAATAATAAAATTTTACTTAAATACTATTGAATTATAAATAAAATTCTATAAATTTTTATTATTGTAGTTTTACAAATTTAAAGCTATTTATTTAAAATCTTTTAAATATTTATCTATTATAAATACTAAAAAAATACTATTAAAAATAAANAATCAAACAAGTGGTTAAGAAGACCAGGAAGGAAGTCCAATAATTTTAAATTATAATTTCTAAAAGTTAGAAAAAAAGAGAAAAGCCTTATTTTGGGGATAGGTAAGCTATTAAAAAAAATTATATAATAAATAAATTTTCATTAAGTCTGACCCTGCTATCTTCCCACTTGCTATTATATTTTGAAGATTGTTAGCCATCAATACTTCATATATATATATAATGATAATGATAATATATAGGATTGAAATGAAAGTTTGTTTAGGTATTTACATAATTGCTCATTTGTGTCACCTTTGTTGTGCTTATCAAGTTTTAACTTGTTTAGGTGGACATGACATATATTTGCATATTTAATACATAAGTCTAGTTAATGTAATTTTTAAAAAATAACTATCTTTTAAAAAAAAATATTAAAATGGAAGATAAGATGGTGTATTTTTGACATCTCATGCTCTATTATTTCTAAAAATGGAAAAATATGACAAACTCTCAAAAGAAGATATGTGGAGAGAATGCAATTATTCAAATATGCCAGAAATGCTTTGCAAAATTTAGGGCAGGAGATTTTTCTTTTGAAAATGCACCTCAGTCAGGACACCCTCAACCATAGATGAGTCCACAGTGGCTTTAATCTAAAATGGTAGATAAAATCCAAATCGAGAGATAACTGACACCTTAAAATCTCTCATCAGACATTTGACTAACCTTGGATACACTTCCTGTTATGATGTTTGGGTTCCCATAAGTTAAGTGAACAAAATCTTATAGATCATGTTTCTGTTTGTGATTCACTTTTAAAACACAATGATGATGATGCATTTTTAAAGCAATTAATAACAGGTAATGAAAAATGGATTGTTTACAATATTCAACATAAGAGATCTTGGAATAAGCCAGATAGGTGATCTGCCAGTGCTACAACCTAAAGCTGGTTTGCATCCTATAAAAGTAATGATTTCAGTTTGGTGGGATTGGAAAGGGGTTCTTTATTATGAGCTTTTTACCCAACAACCAATTAATTCCAATAAATACTGTCTCTAACTGGATGAGCTAAAGGGTGCAGTGCATCAAAAATGTCCGAACTTGCAAATCAATGAAAAGACGTATTCCATGATAATGTAAGGTTGCACATATCACTGAATGTATGCCAAAAACTTCTAGACGTTAACTGGGATGTTTTGAGTCACTCTGCATATTCTCCAGGTATTGCTCCCTCAGACTATCATATTTTTCATTTGTTGCAGAATAATTTAAATAGTATAAACTGTCAATATTTAGCAAGTATCAAAAATCACATTGACAATTTCTTTAATCAGAAACCCATCCAATTCTACACAGTTGGAATTATAAAACTACCCATCAGATGGCATAAGATTATCAAACAGAAGGGAAAATACATTGTGGAGTAAAGTTTTTTATTTATTACAAAATAGTGTACTTTATTTCTCTCTAAAAACCAAATGAACTTTCAGTACAACCCTACACTAGCCACTGTGGTAACTTAGTTGAGTTACTTGTATATAAGTTTTTTAACTCCATGATAATAAATATTCTTTTTTATATATTCTGGGACATACCACACAAGTGACAATAATTGCCAAATTGATAAAAAAAAAATATAAAAGTGTTACATTTAGAAAAAGACCCATATAAAAGGAAATTTAAAGAACACATAGAAATCAAAAAACACCCTAAAGATAACTTATTTAATATTTCAGAAGGCATGTCAATAGACCCCCAATGGTATAAACTAATAGAGAGCACCTCCATGCGTTAAATATTGTTTAAAGCACACCCCCTTGTACGGAATGTTAGGAATGGTTTAAATAACATCACTTGCCAGTATACTGTTACTTGGTGAACACCGGATAATGCCCGTTGTCAATTTGTACTCTGTTCCATTTCTTATCAAGAATAATACATTTTAACTAAAAATGTAAGTGTTTATAGATATTTTAAAATTAATAATCTATGTTATATATATTCTTCATGTAAATGATGTGTTAACCATGCCCTTTATTTTTTTCATATTATAGGAAATAGTCATATGACTATGTAATAAAAATATTCCCACACACGTCTATACTGTACCATTATATAACATGTAAGGTTTTTATGTTATTGTCAACCCGCGTTTATGTTAAATCCCACTTACCAATGTCATGAAACTCACCTTGTTTATGTAATTTTAACAGCACTGAAGAGGGGTTGGAAATACAAGCCAACCCGAAATGCATCTGAATTTTTTTAAAAAGTGTTCTTTTAAATAAACCATAACGTTTTCCTAATTGCTGTTTGATCGTCTACCAAAATTAACGTTTGGATTACAAAGACGCTACACACAGAATTAGTTGAGTTACTTAATGCACCTTTAACTGTAGAATTTTTTAAAAGGAACACTAATGATTTCAACCTGGTTAATGAGCCATCTTCAGGCATGGACAATCAAAAGGCCATCTTTTGACTGTTTGTGCCTGAGAATATAGGATTAAAAAAAAGCATTAAAGTGCAGTAAGAAATTCAGCTACCCCATATATAGAAGTATTCCTGCCAAATTGTATTATATATATATATACAATTTGGCAGGAATACTTCTATATATGGGGAATTGATTCTATTATATATTTCAGTTTATAAGTTAAAGAGGGAGAAGAGATCCTAGCTCAACTGGGGTAATATTTACAAGTTATAAAATAAATTCATTTCTATTTTAATTCCTAATTATAATTGAAAATTATCGGATTTTTCCCCAGGCCCCTTAACATCGTGTTCGAGTACCAGGAAAGAGCTTTGCCAGGTTTTTCTTTTTTTGTTTACAAAACTTTTTGTAGAAAATTTAACTTATCTTTAGAGATCGATGAGAATTAAGTGGAAACTATTAAGTTGCCTGAGAGATTTATGATTTATTACTTTTCAAAATAATTGGAAGCACAAACACAGTAATTTATATCAACTTTCGAATCATCGATCTGTAAACAGTTCGATTTAGGAAAGTATTCCTTATCAGTAGTGTGAAATGATTACATACCAGTACAGTAACAGAAATGTTAACGTTAAAAAAAATACATAATTTATTATTAAAAATTTATGTCATTTGAAATTTTAACTAATTAGTATTGACGAAATGTTCTACTTATTTAACTTCTATGTTAGAACAAGCTGTTACAATTAATTACATCTAATAATAAATGATCTTGGTGAAATGAATGAGACTGATGGAATGAATAGGAATGTTGATGTTGATGAAGAGAAATAGCGTCGAATAAAATTAAAGATTATTAGGATAAGTACAATTTAAAAAATACTTAAAATAGTTTTATCAACAAAACTAATCAATTTAATTCAGTTTTTTTATTACTATGACAATGAATTCATCAAATTCATTAGAACTATGAAAGATATTGCTAAAATTTTGGTCATTTATTAAAAAATTAAACTTCATTTACATCTATTGAATTTACATCTATTGTTTTCTATATTAGTTTATTTCATAAATTTAATTATCAGAAATTTTCGATAATGCATGAGTTTCTAATTTAAGAAAATTTAGAAGTTTTGTTGAAATTTGGTTTAAAAATAATTCGTGTAAGTGTATTTTGATATTAGAACCATATAAAACTACAAATTAATGTTTCATATTATTCAGAAATGTTATAGAATCTTGAGAGAATTACTAGAAATTCGAGAATCTAAATAGCAAAATATTTTTAAAGGTTCTTATTCTCTAAAACTAAATGCTTATATAGCATTTACTTTTTAAATTATTAAACAAAACTATTCTTTTATAGTTAACTTGCGTAAGGTTAACTGGGAACACTGCACGACTTTGTCATATCGCAATAAAAAAACGAAAAGTTGCGTTTTTTTGTAATTTCAAATTTTATAATTAGTATTAAGACATAAATTATCTTAATGTTGATGAAGACTCCATGTAACCCGAGTGCTAACACGTATTTGAATGTGTATGTATGCGTATGGATGTGTGTGTGACAGCAAGAGAGAGAGTGTTTGTGTGTGAACCTACTGCTTGCGCGCACACCAGAAGGAAACTGTTTCTGGTTACAAGAGAAGGTAATCCTTACACTTGGCCACGGAGAGGCAATCCTTGCATTCATTTGGTGTCGATTGCTATGTTATTGTGTTTTGTTAGATTTTTGCGCCCATTTTCCGTCAATGCTTTTTTTTTCTTCCTCGAAATTTCCTTAAACGTGCTCATCGCATCAGGGAGCATGGACGTTGACACTTTGACCCCACTGTATCTCGAAAAGGAAGTTATGGACTCCCATTTTTGTTACATTACTTAATTCCTCATTGGAATTAAAAGAAAATGGCGAAGTATCATCAAAATCGATCGATCAAATTTTGAGAGCGAACACAATTCTGTAAGCCAAGTAGAAGAAATTTCGCTAACGCTCCGCCTCAATTAAAAACATATGTAGAAATTTAATAAATTCGTGTAAAATTTTGGTAATGGAAAGAATTTATACAAAAATAAGAATTACTTTGTTAATACGTAGTTAAAGTGATACTTTAACAAACATCTAAATATTGCATAAATTCAAAAATTAATTTATTACTATATCATATAGGCAATTTACTCAATTATCTTTTATGTAAATAAATGAGTGTACTTAAACTGTTTACATATCGTCAACTTTCTCATATATCAAATTAACGCTAACGGCTATTACTATGTAAACTTATATTACTTTCTTGTTAAATTTTACTCTACAGTCTTCCGCATTTAAAATTTGATATCTAAATAATAGTATAATGATCAAGCATTATAGCTATTTTTTTTCTATGCGAATGTTGATTTAAGATCTTTATTTGGAATTTATTTAAATTTCGTGGTAATTATAAAAATCTAAAAAGGAATTTCATCTTAAAGATTTCTTTGTTGTTAATATAAAAATTTATAATGTAAATTAATCATGAAATTTTCTAAGAAATTTGATATTTTTATTAAATTGTTAAACTTAACTAATTAAGTTTATAAAATAAATAGTTATTAAATTTAATTCTGTAAATAATTTTAATTTAATAAATGATTATGAACATTTTTGAATCATATTCAAATCAGAAAAATTGTTATTAATTCTTAAATACAAAATAATAAAAGTGTTCATTAACTTTAATAGTATTCTAAATATCACTTAATAGTATTTGTATTATAGTATAGTATTCTAAATATCACTTTAATAGTATTTGTGCCATTATATAGTATTCATACGATATTTAAATATAAAATTACAATTATTACTACAGGTTAGATCCTACTCAAAGATGTAGATTAATGGAAAAAAGTGAGGGTATGAGAAAGAATAAGAAAGAGAGAGGATTCAGGCATGGTACTGAATAGATAAAATGAGTCAAAAAATATGAAAATAAATATGTTTGTTGAGAAAAGTTTACATGGCACTTGTAATTGTAATTACTGGTATATAAAGTAATAGCTTTAGAATAAGGATGTAATTGAACAGTGAAAAACAATACAAATTCTTAGCATATAATTTATATAATATAAAATATAAAAACATTTAATTATAAAATTATGATTATGAAATAAATCATTTTCAAAATCAATATACCTTATTTTAAGAATTTTTCTCACAAATCTTAATATATTTTTTACAATAAATTATATTAAAAAATCTATCGATATAAGTATTTTTTGAATGTGAAATCATTTTACCATTCAACATTTAATTATTCTAAGTTTTAGCAAACAGTTCAAGTTTCGTTTGTTTTATAAGTTAGTCATACAAAAGAAAATTTTACAAAAAGTTTTCTATATCTAACGACTTCATACAAACAAACCAAATATTTTTGAATTTTACAGATAATTAATGTTTGTTTGTATTAAAAAATTTTACACTGAGAAAAAAATTCTTTCATAAGATAAAAAAAGACAGATAATAATATATTATTTTTACATGAAATTTTATACTGTGTAATGAAAAGATATTGATCTAGTCAATCTTAACAAATGTCTGCTCATTAAAAGAGATGCATAGAATATTAAGAAGAAGACATTGATTTTTTTAATAGAATAATGTCTTGAACTAAATGAAACTTTTTTAATTTAAAAAAAAAGTTAACAATTAAAGAATCGATTTGTAATCCCATTGATTAAAAGATTAAATGAGTTTAAAAGACATTATAATTTAAGAAAATCATTACCTTGAATAGACAGTTACTTTTTATTTAAATTTCTTATAGATTTTTTAAAGTTATTCAAAAAAGAAAATGAAATTTAATATTAAAAATTAAATATATCAGTTTCTTAAATTAGAATACAAATTACAAATCTATAAATTTCAAACTTTTAAAATATTTCTAAAATTGTTTTCTAGGTCAGAAAAATAAAGTTTATATTTGAAACAAAAAATTCTTGTTAGTTGCAAAAGAAAATCTAATTTTAGAAGAAGAAAAACTAACATAAGGAAATTTTCTTTAATGAATAATAACATTAACCTTTTATAGGTGATATTATGGAAATACAACATAAACATTTTTAAAAATTAGTAATAAAATTATAGTGAAATATGAAGTTTTTTTCAGCAAGAAATTAAACTTTTTAAATTTTATTTAAATGACAAAATGTAAATAGTTTCAAATGTATTTGAATAGTTTACATTTATAATAGTTATTACTTATACAGAGTTATTATATATATATA
>NW_019385942.1:134226-136881 GCF_000671375.1 Centruroides sculpturatus | reverse complement strand
TTATCTAATTTACATATGACGTTAATACAGAACATTGTTTCATTAAATAATTCTTTTTTACCATTCTATTATTATAAATTGTATTAATCTAGTACATTTCATTATAATATTTTTAACCAATTTTCATGAATTTTAACACTTAAGTTTTTATTTATACAGCCTTGGTTTTTGTTTCGTAATATTTCCACACTTTCTTTAAATTTTCTGTCATAAATCCGTTTTTCTTTATGTAAAATTTGTATATTTGATTGGTTTATATTACAATTATTGATTACACAATGATCATAAAAAGCGGAGTTCAGACGACTATATTTTAAATCGGATATGTGTTCTTTAACACGTGTTTTTAATGTTCTTTTTGTTTCACCTATGTAAAAACTATTATTCTTACAAGTACAGGGTATTTTATAGACAACATTTTTAATTTCATTTTTATCCTCTATGTTATTTGTTGAACATTGTTTCTTATTTAATCTAGATATTAAATTTTTATAGTTTGGTGCAAGCTGTATATTATTTTTCCGAAGTTCTTTATTAATTTTTTCATATACATGTTTTATATATGGAAAGCTTAAGTATTTAATCATTCTTTTCTGCATCTTGAAAAATATGTAAGTTAACTAAAATGTGTATCTACATAGTTATCATTTTTTTTTCGTCCTATGGGCACTAGGAGGGGCTCTTAAAGCAGGACCATTATGGGTTCGGCTAGGCCCACAATGGGGCGGCCGGGTGGTGAAGGACGGGGCCCGACATATCCGAACGGACTACCCCCCGAAAAATTCCTGGGGAATCTTTGACCCGTCGGATTCGATCCCGGGTCACTCAGAGCGGTAGGCTGCCAGCTTGACCGCTCGGCCTGCTGGCCGTAGTGTATCTACATAGTAGAAAGAATTTCAGATCTACTTTGGAACTATTTGATATGAAGTCAAATTAAAATACGAACTCTACTGTATTATATTTAGTTAGTTAAATGTCAAAATGTCATTTAGAAGAAAAACTTTAAGATCTACTTATGAATAAATGTATAAATTTTAATTAAATAAATAATTAAAAGAAAAACGATACACTTAATAACTCGGTTCTAGCATTCCTGTTGCATTCTTTTTCTTCAAGCGTTATTCTAACGTTCGTTTTCCCACATAAGACATTTAAATATTGATATTAATGAATAAAATAAAAACTTAGAATAGAGAATACAAAACTAAAGCAAGTGTCGGTATTGCAAACTGTGTATGAACTGGCAACAACGTGTAAGACCGCTCGAAACGAGAAGAGATCTGTTGTTCAGTTTCGCACCAAGTCATGGACGTGTGAACAAGTGCATGTATAGTCTGAGATTAGAATAAAGTTTAATTCTATGAAAAAGGACTGCCTCATCATTGTTCTAAAATACTATTATATAATTATGCTTTCATGTACTTCAAAATATATATTTAAATATATTAAATAAATAAAATTGTTTACTCAAAAGTATATAAAGTTGACTTTTAAATTTTTAAAAGATATATTATTTAATAAATATTATATTAAATAAAGTTTAATTGTAAGCTAACGTTTTGAAAATAATAAATCAAAAAAATTTTATTTAAAAATAGCTTATAAATATTATATTTTAAATTTTAATAATTTGTTAATAAACGTTTCTAATTCGAAATTTACATAATTTTAAAGTGTCAGATTATATTACATCAATTTAGATTAAATGTAGAAAATAAACGCATTTAAAATGATGTAAATATTATTTAAGTAATATCTAATATATATACATATTATCAAATATGTCAATTTTACTTAAAAATTTCATCAACAAAAGATTTAACTTATATAATGGTACTTATCTCTTCTGTACATTATAATTATTATAATGTAATAAAAGCGTTTCATAAAACTTATTATTAAATTTTCAATTTGTCATATTTCATCAATATTTTCAAAGAAACTTTTAATATTTTAAAAATGAATTTTTATACTCTGATTATCCATGAATACGAATTTTTATACATATTTAATAAATTAAAAACTAAGTTTTGCTTAAAAACTCTGAATATATTTATTTATAAAACTTCAATAATGAGATTTTTATATTATAATATTTTTAGAAGAATGCCTCCTAATAATTAAAAATACAGATAACCCCGTATAACACGGCACTTCTATAGCACGGATCCACTCTAACACGGTTCGAGAATTGGGAACATCTCCCGTATAACACGGGTTCACTCTAACACGGTTCGGGAATTGGGTAAACCCCTCGTACAACATGAAATGTAATAAAGGGTGCGTTCTTTTATATTGATACTTCCGCTCAACTCTGCGCGAGCATTCTAATTGTTTTCGTGGCTAGTTTGAATGCTCTTTCAACAATAATCCATTTAATGGTTAAATTTTACAATTGGGACCCTTCTTTTGCCTCTAAAAGCTCATTTTAGAATTATAGATTCCTCCATCACGATACTATCGATAGTGCGGGCGCCGCCATCTTTCTTTCACCGTTGTTCCTAAATGCCTACAAACAGCAACGCGCTCCCGTTGCAGAGCGACTGCTATTAACGAACGCACACAAAAACTATTACCAGTTGATGATGCTCATGCTGAGATAATCATATAGGATGAATAATACTCTAGTAAAATATTTACTTAAATAATAAATAA
>NW_019385942.1:115175-132613 GCF_000671375.1 Centruroides sculpturatus | reverse complement strand
AAAGTCGAATTTAGGTGGGGATTCTCGGGAGTTTCCCGAATCAAATAACAAAAACTAAACATTCGCATCACCGAGAATTAGTTTGAAGATTGTCGAAATTCAGAGATTACAATAATAATGTTTACGATAAAATGTACTTTTCGTCATACTGACAACGATAGGAATATTGTCGAGTTTTCTTGTGCATTCTTGACAATGTTAGGGCCCCCTCAATCGCGGGGCCCCGGTGCACAGCATCCGCCGCACCCCCCCGATGGCCGGCCCTGAACATGATTAAGAAGAAAACAACAAAAGTGATAGATATCCTATCATTTTCAGTGTTTCAGATTGTTACCATTGAATATACAATCACACATTTTCAATTTGGTTTTACAATATAATACATTCCAGAAAACTGTTTTTTGTTATGTTGTTGACTGATGTTTGTGATGAATGCAGATTTATACAGTAGGTGCTGCTGATGGTAGTCGCTTTGGGGACAGCCAATGTTGATATGAATAACTGAATGATAGCATTATGCAGTGCAGCAGGTGAATGGTTTAGGCACCAAAGGAATAAGTCTGCCACTTTGCATACCATGAACTGAGTCCGGATAAGTAACCCCCCAGAAACTTAGACATAGTAAAGCTATCCTTAACGCTATTATTTCTAAAATTACTAATTTTATCATATCATTTCAGTAAAAGTGAACTATTAAACTGCATTTTTTAAAAATATGTGTCTTCTATTTGTATTTCGCTGCTATTTTTTGATCAGTTTTAGTTGAAGATTTTTTTTGTAATACCTATTTTAAAACATTGTACGTATTTAATGTAAATACTGTAGATTGCTGAGATACTTATTTTTAAGTTTTGAAAAGTTGGATGGGCATGTTTTGAATCTGTTCCATTATGAAAAAATAATAATTTTTGTAAAATTTGATTAATTTTGAATACTATACAGGGATGCTACTATAATCTGAAAAATCGCAAATTCATAAACTCATTAAATGGCCAAATCCTTTTAAGTAACAAAATGTGGATGTTCCAGGCACTGTTTCCATTAGGATATGTTAAAAAGAAAAAGCTGGGATACGTGACATAATAATTTTTGTTGTCAGATTTTATTTGAAGGAGTAATTTGAAGCGCCACTTTCAACTCCTGCGCCTTTAAATGATATGCTTCTGTTGAAGAATCTGCAATATTTGAATTATTTTGTGGAAAAATTCTGAATATTTTGTATTAGCGAATACGTTGAACTTCTTTCGCGTAATTGGTTTTGACTCGAAATTCAGAATTAGATCTTAAACTTGGTCTTCTGATGTAAACTACGTTGCGACAAAAAAGTGTATCAGCTCCATCGTATGCATTAAGGATACGGCAGAACAAAGTGTTGTCCTAATCGAGGAATACAATCGATTGCATATCCAGGGAGAACAGTAAAACTAATATCTTCCGCAAGTTTCCAGTAATTATCGGAAGATATATTCAGACGTTTGGAAGAGAATGCTTGCAATAAAAATTAATTGTACACTATGTGAGCATTGCAATGCATTTTTATGTTCGTATTTTGCCGTTGTTGCATGGAATTTACCAACAGTAAATTTTAACTTCTTAGTTATTTGTATTTTGCTTAAAATAAAGAATAGTTAACGTTTAAAACTTTAGCAACAATCTCTAAATTTCATCTAAATTTAGCCAAATTTTAAAAATATTACTTTTTTAATATTGGAAAAAGTTAGGCAGGTGCTCTTATGCAAACTAAAACTTTTATTTTTAGCCACTATAATGAGAACCACGTAAAGATAGGTGTATATGAATAAAAATTAATCATTTTAACTGCATTACGTGTTTACAATATCGCCCAAACCTATTTTATTATAAGTCTATGTACCAACTATTGTTATATCTAACTGGTCAGTACTTAATACAGTTATTATACTCTATTTCACATTTGAAATTTATATCGAAATGAATCGAATTCGTCAATTGTATGATTTCATTCATTCAATGTAATCACTAATCGGCTGTATTTAATAAATTTCGACTCAACATACAGTACATTCATTAGTAGCATAACGAGAATTAATAAGTAAACTTCTGACTAGAATAAATAATGTTATTTATTCATATATTTTGGGACATGTTGATTCTGATAATATTTGACGACTGATAACAATATCCTCGATTAAAATAAGCAATACCTATTGAATGTGGCTAAGTGATAAATAAAATAATCACAACATATGGAGAAATAACAATCTTCGAATTTTTTTATTTCTTTCCAAATGCATGGGGTAGAATTTCTTTTTCATATATTCAAGTCTGCATTGTTTGCTTGAAAACAGAAGAACAGAGAAGAGATAAACAAATATATAAATTTTAACAAAATATTAAGAGTAAACATTACATTTTAGCATTGAAAATTATAGCATTACATAATATTTTTCCTATATAGAATATTTATGGGCTATCGGACAATTTTCTATCCAGTAGTGTATATATCACTATATCCAGTATCGTATATTGTATATATACGCTACTAGATAGAGGAGAGGAGGGTATTATGGAATACCATTTATATTTCTAAAAATAACTTTACTGGTTTTTGAATAAAAATCCCAAAATCATCATGAGTACATACTATAACTAATTGTAATGAACTGCCACTTGTAAAAAATACTATTTATTTTGTTGTCATAAAAAAATTATTTAAAAAAGTCACAAATGGAGGGTAGTATGGAATAGTCGGGTAATATGGAATAGGTGGTTTAAACCATTGAAAAACTAATTAGACTTCATAAAACATAGTTATTCTTAACTATAAAAACCATATTTTTAAGATTATGTGCATGTAATTCCTGCTTCGAGTCTATTTACAAAAGTCACAGATATAATTTTCTTTTTCTGCTCTGGTACAATCACGGTGAGCCCACAGAGAACAACTGAAGCATTGAATCCAAATTTTCCCTCGTTCATCTTCGCAGAATTTTCCGTTACAGAAGATACATTCAGCGTCTTCGTTTTCTGATTCTTTAGTTGATGGCATACAGTCCATTACAGATGATACATCAGAATGGAATGATTCATCGCTGCTAACACTGGAGTCATCTCTAGTAGGTTTAGGTCAAGAAGGTCGGTCTAAGTTTAATTTCTTAACAGGTGGTCTTTGATTGTTCGGTTTCTTTTATTGTTTTGAAGCTTCTGGTTCCTTCTTTTTGTCCTTTTCTTTCAGTTTATCCATTTATCCTAGTATTCCATAATATCCGACACGCCATCTTGGAAAAAGAACCTTTAAACTGATGGACAAAACATTGTCAGCTAAAAAACGACTACAGTATAACAAACTACAATTCTTTTAGTGTACATTATGCTTAACATCAATGTTCGAGTCACATGTGTACTAGTTGGTTAAAATGTTTGAAAACTTGCCTGCAAAAACTCTTGAAAATCACAAAATACACTTTGTTCTGTAGCGAGTGGTATGACGACAAAAAGCGGTCAACTCTCACTACACTGCATCGTGGGAGTCTTTCTTGAGTAGTTCATGGTATTCCCACGTAATAGCAGCAACAAACAGAGCCGAAACCTCGTATTCCATATTTTCCAACTATTCCATAATGCCCTCCTCTCCTCTATATCATTATTAATTTTATAATGTGAACTTTTCGAATCTTGACTTTCATTTTTGGAAACTTATTTTTTTATTTATTAATTAATTTCCTTATTTAAAAATGCACTGGACTACTTGAATTTAATAAAATAACGTATTGTAAAATTTAAAAGATCAAACTATGAAATTCAGAAAACAAAAGTTATTGTTTATACAATATGTTTTCTGCTTTTTGACCATTTTAGATATCTCTGCAGCTTGAAAAAAATATTTTGCAAGCTAAAAAGATGGTTAGAGAATGGTGGAAAACGTTACCGAATAAAAAATAAAAACTAAATTTGATTTTCCGAACTTAACAGTTCGATCTTTTCAAATCAGAATATGTATTTAAGATACATTCAAAATAAATATGCGAGATAAAATACTTAAATAATGTTAATACTGTACTTCAAAAACTCAAAAATTTTTTCACAGCTTAATGAACGGGATCCACATTCTCAACTATTACAAATGCAAATAAATTTATGATATGTAGCTTAGATCCGCATTACAGTAGACCCCCTATAACGCGGGTTCCTATAACGTAGATTCCTATAACGCGGCGAAAAAATTGCGACAGTATTCATATAAAGACGCTAAAAGGGACGCGTAAAATGCGGTAAAACGTCATCGCCAACTATCATCGCGGATGAGCAGCCGAACTACTTTCCGCCGTCCAGCGCCACGCTATGGAGAGTTTAGGCGGGTAAGTTGAGTTTACTATCGTCTGTACAGTATTATACTGTCAGGTCTCGTTTTATGCGGTGGATACGTTCTACAGAAAAGCGCATATAAAAAATTCGCATAAAAAAAGGCTTTACTTGCCTTGAAAAAGTAGGGATACGTTCCGTAATTTTCTAAAATCGCATAAAACCAAAACAACGAGTTAAAATTAACTTAAAACCGCATAAAAATGTTTGCAGAAATTAAAAGAAATAGGCTGCTTAATAAATTACTTCGAATGTCTGAAAGAAATTCATATAANTTAAGTAACAAGTGCATTACTGAACAACACACAAGAAAACATGCGTGATATTTACTAAATTGATACAAAACAGAAGAATTGTATCAAAGAGAGAGGGAAAAAACATCTCGATATTATCAATCAAAATGTTTTGTTTAAGAATAACATTTTTTCTTTAAAAAATAAATAAAAATTAAATTATTATTTGGCAGCTGTTTTCTATCATTTAAAAAAAAACTAAAAAAAGGGAAACAAACTTTCTCTAAGATGCTAAATACCAGATGGAAAAGAGGAAATCTTAATTTGTTATACTTATCGTGATGATGATTTCCAGATTTAATAATTAAATTAAATTAGTTACGTGATAATAGAATGAAGATTTTTATCGCTAAATTTGTATATATTTATATATATTTTCTTTATAAAAGATTAAAATATGTCATGGAAAAATACAGTCACGTAAATAACGTATCCTGTTTAAAAATAAGGAATTGTTTTGCTTTATATTTCACTGTAAGTCTGACTGATGAGACGTTTACTTGGAAGAAAAATCTGATTATCTTTGGTCTTTTTTTTCTTTCTTTGTTTTTTCGGGGGGTGGTAGAAGAATCTTAGTTGGAGAAAGTTTGAAATTTACCATTGCAAATACGCTTACCATTAAAGTAAGCCCTGTTCAATCGATTTAGGTAAGGTATTGGAGAATAAATGCATTTGTTCAGTATAATTCTTCATAGATTTTTGTTATTCTTTTGCAAATTTCAAATAATTTAAATTTTGTATAATATTCTTGAATCGAAATTATGTATATATTATCCCCCCAAAAATTTATCTTTTAAGTGGAAGAAAATATATATAATAATAAAATTGAATAGCATGGTAATCAATCGAGTTACGTTGTCTTCCATTTAAATAAATGTATATGATATATACCTGTATATATGGAAATTTGGAGTTTTGTGCGTCTGTCTATCCGGAAATTCTAATGGAATATGTTAAGAGTTGTTGTGGTATTATGTAATTTATTACTATAATATATTACAGTCTGTGTGCTTCTTACTGTAATTATTGCTAAATACGTCACATACAATAAGAGTATTATCATAAAGAGGGGTGACATTCATAAATTGGAGTTGGTGTTAAATTAATAAGAGAGGATGATGAAAAACTAGTAGTAGTGCTCATTATAAAATGCCTCTGTTGGTTTATTACCGCATCTATTTATGAATTATCATCCCTTATTTTTGAAAATTATCCCTTCTCGGTTGGTTATCATCCCTATTTATAAAAGTACTACTGCTTAAAGTATTTTTATCCCTACACATTATAGTTTATTATCCTATTTATAAAAGATGTCCTGTCGATTTATTATCAACTCTATTCATTAAACACCTATTAGTGGAGGATAATATATTAATAGGGATATATCATCTTTAATATTATACTATCACCCATACACAAAGGGATGATACGAAGGGTTGATAAATTAATATTCCTCGCTTAAGGGGTAGTAGATATCTTTCTAAAACACCATTATAAAGATGATGATAAATTAATAAGAATTATCTTTATATCAATAAGTAATATGCAATTAAGGATGATATATCCGTACTAATATATTAACCTCGGCAAATAAGTGTTACATAGGGGGATAGGGAAATTTTTCATTAATAGGATAATTCTTTTCGTATGTAGGAATAAAAAATACGCGCTTAACAAGATAAATTAATGCTCTAAATTCAAGGATGTTCTATATAAATGGGGATCAATTGAATATAATTAGATGTTATAACTAATCAATAAGGATATTTTTTAATCTCTTGAGTAATTCCTTTCGTATATAGAGATGAAAATAAATGTTTAACACCAGTACAATTTATGAATAGGTAATGTAAAATTCCGCAGTCTCCTAGAAACTTTCAACACAATAATTTTATTAATTAAAAAAACAAAGTTTGCAAATAGACAAACGGACGTACTGCACAGTACATATTGAATACAAAAAGAAATAATTTTTTTAATAGCTGAATTAAAAAGTTTTTTGAAAAATTTCACATTTACATTAACACGTAATCGTTAAACAAACGTTTTTGTTAAGTAACAATTTAACATTTTTCTCTCTCTCTTCTTTCATATATTTTGTATATAAATTTTCTTTACAATTTTTGTAATGTGCAAGAATTTATTTGATATTCGAAAAAATGTTTTATGTGATTAAATAATCGATTTACTTTTAGGGTAGAAGCTAGTGAAAATGGTATAATTATCCGCTAACTGTTTTGCTTATCGATTAATGTCGACGAGCGAGTCGTACAAACAATTAATTGTCTACTTTTTCCTGTGTTTGGAGGTGTGTTTCCAGATAAGTTGTGACGTCATCTGCCGCAATATTTTAATTATTTGTTTACAGAAATTAAAAAAAAAGGCAAAAGTTTATTGTTTCAGATCTTTTATTGTAGATTTTTTGTCTGCGTGAGTCTGTCTAGGTGTGTATAAAACTCTGTTATCTGCGCTTATTGAATACTGATAAGTGAAAGTCATTTATAGAATTTCACTAATGGATTTTAGAAAAGTTTAATTTCTTCTTCACGACATTATTTCTGTTAAACTTATTTGTTATTTTTTTATTTTCTTCTTTCATGATTTTAATATATGAGATTTTAGTTTTCATCTTTCTAATATAAAAATTGAATTTAATCCCATTTTTCATTTAAGACGATTTATTCTCTCTAATAAAGACAAATATTGGAATAACGAAAATACATTCACTAATGGATCAAATTGATAAGCGAATTTAAATCTCAAATGACTAATAAGTCAGACAGAAAAGGAGATTACTTTATTCGGTTTCTAAACTCAGTACAGATGTAAAAATTTCGTTCTTATATTCTATTAAATGTCATTTTGTTTAGTTTTACTTTAGAGTGGGTTTTTTTTTGGGACAGATAAACTTTTATAAGTAGATTTTTATGTTTTGAGAGCGAATGTCTCGGTAAGAATAAATGCATTTTAAAAGTCATCTTTATTACATAAGAATAAACAAAAAATTTTAGAAAACTTTACTCCTGAACTATAATCCTATAAAGAGTTTCATGTTTATTTTGTTGGTGTTTTAAAGTAATTACAAAAAGAAATTTTTCTTACTTTTTATGAGTTACTTTAGGAAGAAACAGAGAATTAGGAATTCTCTGTTTCTTCCTAAAGTAACTTACGGCTATTTTTTTAAATAGCTTTAATTTTTAATTAAAGCTATTTAAAAAAATCTGTAGTAGACTTCATTTACTCTATAAATTTACTCCTACAAATTTATTTCTCAAAACGATTTATAAAAATTTAATTATATCAATAGATAATGTTTATCGTCTTTAGGTTAACGAATGATGCTCATATACTTCGTTCTACCATTAATAGTAAACGACGACTAAAACAAAGAGGAATAGTTTTAAATTTTAAACTATAGCCTAGTATTGTTGTTGCACGCTCTGTTTTACAATAGACTAAATAACAATCTGTCATTAAATAAATTATTTTTTTGTGAATATATAGTCGCTTTTGAATTTTTTCTTTTATATAGCCTATTCTCAGACTCAAAACTAAGGCACTAGATAATAGGAAACAATGAGATTTGTAGGTAAGGAAATCCCCTTACATATTATTCTTGAATGTAAAAAAGTATATCAGAACTTAATTTCAAAAATTACTTTGTAATTAAATTTAGAAAGCGATATCAAATATATATAAATTAAAATTTTATCGGTATTAAATAACAATTAGTTAAACACATTCTGTAATAATTACTAAGTTATATTATTACTCATAATGGAGTAATAGATAAGTGAAGTTTCTTCCCCAAACTCCATCTCGTTGAGCTGGTTTGTCGTATTTATCACGACTAGATATATTTTGGGATTCAGGATTGGTGAAAGCACAGCTCCACACTCAAGATAGACAATATTTACAGTTTATTTATAATATATATATATATAGTATACAAGTTGAAAAACAGTAAATACAGGATACAAAGCGTGTGCTTCACATACTAGATTGGCTTTCAGGAACTATTAAGCTCTGAGAGGCCACGATCAGCCTGTGGAGTGGCTCTACTGCACGGTTCGCCCTGTCCCAGCACTACCAGTCCCCGAGGTAGTTACCAGATGAGTATGCTGTCTCTAAGCTCAGAGGGCTTCCCACGTGTCTGAGACTTCCGTGTTACCAGTCTCGAGCCCTTCTCTCCCCTCTCCCGTTCGCTCCGCAATTTAAGAGGTTTTTAGAGAAAAACTTCCGACCAATTACAAATCTTACTTGCGCGAACAGCTTTCATCCAGGTCCGATTTTATCGGATGAGAGTGAAGCTTACGTTTACGTCCGCTGATATACGATCCACTTGTTTCTGGCCAGGAGTTCACCGTCGGGCAAGTGGTCTATCACCGGACCACACGTGGATTTAATTAGCGAGGTTGGCGCTTTTTTTGTTTCCTCTCTGTTACAAGTCAATACTTTACAAGATACATCATATATTATCTTATTTTTTTGTTTTTTAATAACCGATTGTTCACACCACTCATATCCCTTAGAATTTCAAACTCAATAATAATACTTTTCATACTAAATTCGATAACTGAAAAGTTTACAATCTATATAAATAAAAATGTAAATGTTCGTTTATTCAAAATCTTAAATCTTCGAAAGTTCTTAATCGATTGCTTTGAGATTTTGACACAACGTGCATTCGAATCCCCCCGTGTTTTTATATTATATAGATGTAGAAATTCCACCCGCGGGGAGAGGGACAAAATTAAGGCTGACCGTGAAGAACTCGGCTTCTATTATGCTATTTTAGATGGTTTTTTTTGCGTTTTTCATTGCGTTTTAATAGGGAATGTCAAGAGAATGTACACTAAGAAGGGATTTTTCAAAATTCTCTCCCGCAGTGAGTGTTATACATTTATAATAGATACATTTTGAGCCACAGAAACGCGTGGCCGATTACAGCTAGTTTTAATATAATTAGAATGAAATCAAATTCTATGTTTAATAATATTGCAATAATTTTTTTAATAGATAGCCTAAGCCTTGGTGTTGTTCCCACATAGTAGACCTGTAAGGTACCGTACTAAATAAAGCACAACCCACCAAATAAATAATAATGATAATAATAATAAATTTTTAGTGACTTCATAATTTATTTTATTGATATTACTGATTATTTAAAAAATATTAATTTTAAGAAGTGTTTAGAAAAGTTTCGATGAAACAATTAAGTATAAAATATTAATAATTGCTAATAACTAGAAATAATAAGTATGATTAATATATTTGTTTTACTTTATTAATTTAAATTAGTTTATAATCTGATAAATTGTTTTCTTTGAATATTTTAATCCAGGGATGAATTATAAGAAAAAACTTAACACTGTTTCTTAAACCCATATTCTTAAAATATAACAGTTTCATGATTTCTTTTATCAGAGAATAAGTTCTGTATTCAGAGAGTAGGGAGATCAAGTCCTCTTTATTTAATCCTTTTATCAATGATGTAAGCCAAAGTTTTAATGAAAATAAATGCTATTTTAGGCATCCATTCTTATAATTAATTAATTATCCATCATCTTTGCATTGCAGATTATTCGATAGTAATTTCATACTCCAGGGTAATGTTTATGCGCAATTATCGTATAAATTAATAATTTATGCTTCTTAATTTTATTTAAAATATTATCTAAAGGATTTTCATAATGGCATCTCATAAATATCTTGAATTTAAATTAAATCGTATGCCTTTATTATTAGAATTCGTAAAATTTCCAAACTAATTTTAAATTCTGTCAATATTACTGGAGAAATTCTAATACATTTACAAGTCACATGTATTCTTGAAACTGTAGATATAATGTAACTTTTAGAGGAATATAAACTTAGTGTAGATCATTGTTTACAGTTCAAAATAAAATATGAATATGTTTTCGTTAGATAAAATCTGATATAAAGATTTCAGAAAAGATCATCTGAAATTCCGTGCGAAAATAGCAATTGCTTCCTTTCTTTGTTCAACTGATTTTTATTGATGATAATTTAGATTCCTTTCTTCTTCAATGAATTCTTACTATGTTGATGCATGAAATTTTTCATAAATCTAATATCTAATATGTGAAAAATTTGTTGTTTTTTATGCATTTAGATCCGGTTGTGGTAAATGCAACGGAAATTCTTGGCGACTCGTCCTTCACAGCTCAAAAATTATGTTTTGTTAAACAAAAGTCCTTCTCCTTTTGCAGTGGGTCTTCTATTTATCTGACTAGCGAGATTATGACTTTTCAATACGAGAATAACTTAATATCAAATTGTAAGCAACGTATAAAATTTGAATAGTGCTGGGCCTATCAGTGGCCGAATGGATAAAACCACTGAACATTAATAGTTAGTTGAGGGTTTACGCATCAGGAACAGGTCGGCCATACCAACACGTTGTCTTGTTTCATCAATTGTAATTCGAATTATAATGGATAGTGCTATGATTGAATCGGCAGTCTATTTTCCGCAAAATTGGTTGACCGATTAATAAACTGAAATTCAGTTCTGAATGACTTATTAAGGTTAATTTACCTAGAATTTACCTGTCTTTGGTTACCTTTTTACTTTAAGAGAAAATCAATTAGGCCTACTACTTTTTATTGAAAATCATCAATTTCGGATTTTCAAGGAGTCCATCTATTTTATCAATAAGACAGACATTATGTACTATCAGAGCACTAATACATTGTTAGGAACCGTCAAACATAACATGTACGTAGAGGTTTCTGAGGGTAATAAGCTCGCACATTGTTACACTTGGGACACATGTCCTCTTTTCCTAATCCCAAGAAGTTTCAAACAACAGAAAATTCGTGACTTCTAGCCTATTCTGTAAATATGAAAAAAGTAATGAACGATATTTGTCCATTGACCCAAGGAACTGTGTCGTATGTTGACCAAAACCCATTCCTTGTTTTCAAGGCCAAGTCAGTTTCCAGGTCAACCAGCGTCATTTTCCGGAAGCGCTGATCCGTTGAATCATAGAGTTTGATGCTCCTTGTGTAATGTACGATGCCCTTTTTTATAGCTTGTGCCCCCCTTTTTCAAAGTTTGCGAGCGCTGCTGGTGTTGAGTTTTAATTTTCTATTTGATTTGAAATCTGATTGATTGATCAATTATCAGTTTGAATCTACTTATTAAAATTGACAAATATCAAGACGTTTCGGAAAAATGGGAACTTTTAGAGGCTTGAATTCGAACTTGGAATCTATTAGACTCGTGTTCACAAAACTTATAATTGTTCAAGCACTAACAAAACAGCTAGCGAAAATTCCATTTTTAGAAGCAACTCGAATCTGCAATCCATTCATCTTTAAAGAAATGAAATAAATGATGATCACTACAAAAACAGTTTGCTCTAGGGACAGTTTCTAATATTTTTAAAAACCCAGAAACAAAATTTAAATAATGATCAAGTTTTATGGCTGGATTAATATTCTAAATGAAATTCTTCATCTAATGAAACCAGAAATCTAAAAGAGAACCGAAGGTCTCCCAAAAAATAAATAAAGAAAGAACTATAATGACTAACGAGAAAATGGTGCAGTTTTTATTTCTGGAAAAGACATTTCTACTGAAACCACGTTCGAATTTTCCTTTAGAAAAAACAGTTATCTTTTAATGGATGATAGAGTATTTTAAAATATTTTATTAATATTTCCGTTACTATTACATATAATAACAAAAGTAAAATTACTGAAATAACATGTTTGTTTTTACTATTTTCGACCTGCAGGCATTAAAAGAACCTTTTTCAGGCTCACAATAGATTTGGCCAAGCGTAAGGTCCACAATGGGAAGATTGGGTAATTAGAGTCGACATGTTCTGGACAGATTATTACCTAAAATTCCTGATGTTTCTTCGATCAGAATGAATTTGATTCCGAGTCTTTTCAGAACAGTAAGTTGACGCTTTAACGCCTTGGCCATCCGATTGGAGAAATACAATATAGAAAAAAGTTGATATTATGTTAAAAACTCTTTTCAAGAAAAAAGTTTTTATTAGTTAAATTACTTCGTAAGTGTAATGGTTTAGAATAATAGAACGGTAAGAAAATTATTACACTTGTTAGCCTGATATTACGATTTCTTTCCAAAGAATTTTGAACCTTCTGTAAATTTATAAATTATCAGAAACAACTTTGAAAACCGATAAAAAAAAATGCTTAATATATTTTACTATTTATTTGCAATGAATCTCTTCTGTAGATCTAAGAATTAACTGGTTCGATGTAATTCAAAACTTGCAATAAATTAAATTTTAAAATTAAGGAAATTGACTTTGTTGTTAATAAGTAAAATTAGGTGAGTTAAAATAATTAATGACATTAAAATAATGAAATTTCTCATAAATTCGGAAAGTATCTTGAAAATAGTAATTACAGTCTTTTCAGTTGATGAAATGTCTTTTAATGAGATACGCTATGATTTGTTTAATCTCAAAAGCACTTCTTAAATTATAAACCATACAAACTGAAGAATCTATTTGTATTTATTTAAACTGAAAACTAATTCTGTTATATTAAATAAAATTTGAAATTATTATTTTAGAATTGATTAAAGTATTTTATTCTGTAAATAATTTCTAAGACGTTTTCAAAATTATTTTGTTTATTAATGCAATGATAATTGTGGTCAACACCGAAAATAATCTATATTCTTTTATTTTCATAATACTTTATACAAAACTAAATTATATAAAATATGTTAGATAATTACAGTATATAAGAAACGCTGCACACACCTTTTTATTCGAACAAAAAAAAAAATAGATAAGAAATGTTCGAATTATCAAAAATTCAAATTTTTTTTAAAAATTAAATTAAGTTTTCTATAAGTTTCTAGTGTTCTGTTTTATTCCATATTGTATGGTAAATATATATTGCTTCGTTTTCGTGTCCTGTTCTGTAAACACTTGAAATTTTTAAAATTAAAGATAAAATTGATAAAATTCCACTAAGAAGTCATAAAAATAAAGCTAAACAATGCAGTTTTCGAAATACAAATGTCATTAAAACTGCACCCACTAATGACTAAGTGGATAAACCCCTGAACACCTGTAGCTAGTTGGTTTTAGATTGTGGAAGCAACCAGCTGGCGACATGGTTTTTTCCGGATTTTCTTAATGTGTTTAATACGAAAAATAGGACCAGTTTCCAATAAAAACCCTCTCGAAAGACACTTTCTCTTTTGGCAGATCGCCCATTTGTTGCATCGCCTAATTCCATTAAAAATGTAAAACATTCGAAATTTAAGCACACAAGCACACAAGCAGGACTTTACAAAAAATCAAGATTTTGGAAAAATCGCATATTTTGCAAATGAATAGACCGTATATTGTTTCTCTATTCGAATTTCAAATTGAAAATATAATATATTGTAGCTCAAGATTATCGAAATATAGTATATATTAAAAAGTTCGATTTAGATGTATTTTTAAAATAATACTGTAATTGAATTTTAAGGGAAATAATAGATGAGGGAGTCAGTGGCGGCCTTAGGGGGTGGCGAGCAGGGCAATCGCCCGGGGCCTCGCTCTTGGAGGGGCCTCGCGCAACAACCAAGTAGAAAAAAGTTGATATTTAAAACTTTTTATTTTATCCTTGGCTATTAGTTATAACAATAAAATAAATTTAATTTATAGTACAGTATATATTAATATTAATAAGTGCCTACTATTTCAATTCACATACTTTGCACAAAGGACAAGAGCCTCGCAAAGATCTGCCGCCCAGGGCCTCGCAAAGATCTGCCGCCCAGGGCCTCGCAAAGGTCTGCCGCCCAGGGCCTCGCAATGGATAAGGCCGCGGCTGGAGGGAGTCTAATAATTGAAATTTGTCTTATATTTTGAGGTTTTAAACCATTCTCACTAACAAATGAAAATGTCAAAGTTTTAAAATTTATTACATTTATAAAATTATTTTCAACTGAAATACTACTGTATTATTAAAATTCGGCTTCATAAACAAGATCAACAGGAGATCAGTTTGAAATAATTTAATTAAAAATTGCTTACTTTCATTACTTTATTAATATTGTGCAGTTTTTACGGAGTTAATAATATTTAAATTGACAAGTAATTAAATATTAATTAATAATATAAAAAATAATTTTGAAAACAAAAAAATCAATTTTATTAATAATTAAACAAAATTAAAAAAAACAACGAATCTAGAAAAATAATCTATTAATTTACATTTTAATTGATTTTAAATTCTTAAAGTAAAATCAGAAGTATTAATAATTATTATTTTCTAAGTTACAATCATAATGTTATGAAATTTAGTCGAGAAAATCAATTAATGTAAAATTTTTTATAGGCTAAAAACAATTCCGTTTAATGGAAATTTGATATTTACGTATAAATTCTATTATTTTACTAAATAATAAATTATTTTTTCTTAAATATAAAAAGTAAACTTTGGTAGGCTAATAGTTATTTATTTACAAAATGTTAAAATTATTAATAATTTATAACTTTTACAATTAGTAACTAACTAATGAAAGAAGTTTATTATTATTTTGAGTTTAGTGAGTTATGCTCGGTTGAAACTGGTGACTGTGAACTTTGCTGGACGAAAGTCAAAGCATAGCAACCAAAACACAACAAAAATTAAATAAGTGTGTCATTGTGTGTGTCTGTATTAAGGAATTTCCTCACAATATCACACTACAGAAGGCCACTATATTCAATATAATGGCCTTCTGTAGTGTGATATATTTATTTCTATTCAATTATAATGTTTCCAAGCTTTTGTTTAATGTGTATGATATGACACCTGTAGAGGAGAGAACGACAGGTACAATAAGCTTTGTGGGAGCTCGGGGGCCGTCAAAAATAAAATTATGACATTTACGGTAGGGCCCTGTCATCACATCAGGTGTGTTTTGTCGGACACACCTCCGATTTAGACAAAAAAACATAGTTAAGGCGCGAGGGTAAATTTCACTCCGACGTCCAGGAATGAGCCTCTCAGGAGGATGAATGCAAAGTCAAGTACAAATACCAAAGAGAATTTATTATCGAAAAACAAAATTTTAAAACAAAGTTATAAAATCCGATTTAGGAAATTGGCCTACTTCTATCTATAAAACGGGGTACCTAACGGGGTATCCGAACTGTGCGACTCATAACATACCAGGAAAAGAGTTCTCTTCTCTTTTTTTCTTCACTTTCTCTCCCTGTTCTATTCACTTTTTCGTCTTCTTCCTCCTTCACTCAGTCCATCATCCAGTTGCCTTCTCCGTCTCTCACTGGGTTGTTCCCTGTTTCTGGGTAAGTCTCTCAGTCGGTCGTCTCCAGTCCGGACAATCAGTCAGTCAGTTTGTCCAGTCTGCTAATACAGTCTCCTAATTTCGTCACTTCTTTCTATTTTATTCTTCGTTTTTGATCAATCATGCTTGTGTTCCGGAGGAAGGTAAAGTAATTTGTAAAAAGCATAATTGGTTATCCAGTGGTTCTCCTTCTCTTTTGTCAATGAAGAATAATGTACATCCATGTTACATGGATAGCATAGCATATCATCGGCCATACAACACATCGAAAAAGGAGGAAACGATGGTCATCCCCTCATCTTTTCCTTTGCATGTTGTTAGATTTATAACAGTTTATTGATAATTTTTTGTTCTAATTTGTTTCTCTTGATTATTTTAAATCGATATTACTGAAAATTTGGAAACGGATCCCTAAAATCGCAAAAATAGGCGAAATTCCTTTACAATGTTGGTTGATATACAAACAATCTCGGTGTCGCGTTTACATATGCAGCATCTTCGAGATGTGGGTCCTCCAAAGGGCGTCCTCTCTGGTAGCTAACAGTTGTTCTTTACACAACCAGACAGAACAAAAAAAGAATATAAAATACATGTAGAGTTTAAAATAAAATAAAATTTCTAACTGACTAATGAAATTACATTACTAGCAATGATAAAAATGAAGTGATTAAAATTAAAGTTATACAGAAAATGTAAATAATAATTCACGAATGTATATATATATATACAGTCGACCCCCCCTATAACACGGTAGATACGTTCCGTTCTTTATGAATCAATTTTGTACGAGTCCTTGCCAATCACAGCCCGGCACGTATGCACTTTACGGACTACGGCTGTTTGAAAGGTTTTCTTCCATAAAATTAATCGATTCCTAGACTAATCCGACTCAACATTTCCAAAATACGTATATTTTTTTGGGAATAATCCGTATAAACTATGCTATAAACAAAAAATTGTAGTATTACTTACCGAGTGTGCACAGTTCAACGTCACCGTTGCTTAATCTTGTTTTCGTCGCGGAGCAGCGCACCAAACGGCGGGCGCGATTTCTGATAAGTTATTTTTCTGCGAAAACTTCGTAGAACTTTGAGACCTCATTAATATAAATAACTTTTATGGCCGTTGAATAAGAAATGTTTTTTTCACAAGAAATGTATAAAATTAGTGCTGTATTAGACTTACGGTACCTAATTTACATACTGTACAGACGATAGTAAACTCAACTTACTCGCCTAAACTCTCTGTAGCGTGGCGCTGGACGGCGGAAAGTAGTTCGGCTGTCCGATGACGTTTTACCGAATTATAGGAGTTTTTTTTACCAGGTTTGTACGGATACCGTCGCAATTTTTTCGCCGTTATATAGGAATCCGAACTATAGGAACCCGTGTTATAGGAGACTCGACTGTATATATATCTATTCATCGTCCAGAGATACCTTATTCCTGGGTGAATTCTGTGTACCTTCTGATATATTATTATTATTATTATTATTATTAT
>NW_019385942.1:70697-113569 GCF_000671375.1 Centruroides sculpturatus | reverse complement strand
AAAAATTATTATCGTTCCGTATGTGTTTCAAAATGTCTTTTAAATTACTAACAACAAATATGAAAGACTAAGTGCAACGCTGTAACAAATTTCATTTCCGTCCAAGTTAAGAATGATATGACTCATCGAAAACTGCGTGAACGAACATAAACATTGGCATAATCGTCCGTTATCGACCGACTCCAGACCAATTTTGAATTTGTAAACTGTCATTGCAACGGACAGTTGACATTGTGCTCTGGAGGAAACAATTTGTATCACTCTTGCTACGGATATAATTTGTAATCTGGAATTTTTTGCATACCTTTTTAATACATATTTAATTGCGGCTCGCAAAAAATTTCAAATTTTGAAAAATAGCTCGGACTACCAAGGAGCTTAGCCACCCTGGATATATAGCAAAACTATGCTATAGTTATCTATTATATCATATATATATATATAAGATCTATTGTGATACTACACTGTGTAAACTATTAATAATTTATTGAAAGTATTCATTTTAGTCCGTGTATTTTTCAATAGACTTGAACTACAATAGACACCAAAATAATTTACTAGATTTTTAAGCATTTTCCTGTTGTCTTACATAAATCTTGCTTTCCATATTAACTATATAATATATACAGTATATCATATATTGAAAGATATTATGTATAATATTTCAATGAAATGGTTTACATTTTCTATACAGGCTACCATATGCAACAGGGGTGGCCAACAAGTCAATCGCAAAGTCAATTTTGGTCAATTGCTCGCAATGTCTTGACTTAATGTGTTACACTTGTAACCGAACACAAGGCATGAACATAACACGCAAACACAATTGTAGTGATATCGGACCTCTGCGTTCTCTCTCAGATGCGGTTTTGTCAGTCCATGTGCAATCCATTTGCATACGGTTGTAAAAGGGGAATAAGAAATGTAGACAAAGGGTTGTAAAACCAAAAAAAAGAAAGGCAGGAAGAGGGACAGAGAGAGTAGGTTGGGACACGGTAGAGAGAGGAAGGGTGAAGTGCTGGGGCAGTATTCTGGTCACTGTCTCTGGTCTCTCGTCTCTCGCAAGCCGGTCGCTGATTGGCTAATCATTTGGATTAGCCAATCAGCGACCGGCTTGCGTGAGACGAGAGACCAGAGACAGTGACCAGAATATGGCCCCATGTTGTAAATTGTGAACATAGAATAAAACCTGTTTACAACGGAACGCGATTGTACCTGCTTGATTCTTCTATTTTGACAGATTATTTCAGAATAATCAATGTTATGTTTTTTTTAATTAGCTTTTTTTAAAAGAATTGGGAAGAAATAGTTGTATCGTTTTTGCGAGAGCCACTTTCCAGACAATGAAAGTATTATGTTAACAAAGAAAAAATAATGATTAACTGTAAATCCATTCCCTGGTGTTGTCGACAGCTTAAACATTTACACAATGAACTCAGCCAGATCCGAACTTATCTGTCCACTGTTGAAGTATAATAGCATAAGCTTGCGAGCATGCGTTTCTGAAAAGATCCTATACATTTCTAGTGAAAAGTCTTTTAAGAATAAATAAATTCTTGAGAAAACTGGTTTATAAAATATTTTAATTTTAAATTAACGTTATTTTTGCTGTAATGCATAAAAAAAGTATTTAATGTATTTGAAGCAAACTGATTAGTTAAAATTTCTTAAATTTAATTATTATAACAATCTTTAATGTAATTTAAGTCGGCTGCTTACGTTTCGTGTGAATCGGTCTGATCTCTAATCAGCAATAACTCGACCATGACCATGATGATAAGTTACAACAGTAGATATGATTTAGTCGTTGTTACGCCGAATAATTCGCTTTGTTTGAGCTATGTCAATCTATTGTATCCAAATATCCTTCCGTTTCCATGTTAGCCAGGTTTTCGATTATTACAGTATATTAATATTTTACAGCAAATCATTCAATTTCCTAGATTTATTTCTGTTAGACAGGTTTACGTTTTGTATTGTACTTGGTTCGTNTCTAAAATAAAATAAAATATTTTATTTCTGTACGATCATAATCAAAATAAAACATTTATAGGTAAAGTTTGAAGTAATAAAACAGGGTTTAAAGAAAAGTGAAACAAGTTTTTAAATCGACAACGATTTTTATTTTAGTTTTGTCCGGATAAAAATCGTCTGGTTTTCCCGCGCTTTTTCAATCGTTCGACTAACGACGGTGATGGTTGAGCGACATCACGCCATCGGCGGACGTCTTGTAGAGCTGCTAAGTTCTGATTGGTGGAGTCCAATTCTTCTTCAATCCTATAAAAGGATTGAGTTGTGGCGGGAAGTTCAGTTCTCCGTGGACTCAGAAAGTGAACTCACGCTTGACTTTAGTTCGTCTAAGCTATCCCCCGAAGATTGTCTCGTCTCGTTGGACTGTAAAGGACTAGAGTTAGTTCGTTGCAAGGCGTCTTTTCGACGGACTGTTGTAGTGGATAAATGTGTTGAACTTTGTTATAATTAACGTTTTGTAAGTGTTTGTTTTGTGAACTTTGTAACTGTACATACGTTTATTTTAATATAAATATCGTTTGAAGTTAACTGACGTTTGGTGTGGTATATATGAACTTTACTAGTTTTTTTCCTTTCTTCATCTCTTTGTTTGTTACATGAAGAATTTCTTGAGATATAGGAAGTACAGTGGTAAAGGAAACAACATTTAAATTTAAATTATAGTGACTTTTTTATTTTCCTTGAATTAACACTTGTACAGTGCCACGCACGTCACATTTATAATTATAAAATCAATCGTTCAATTTACACATACTTGCACCTACTTTGAATATGTTGCCCTATTTTCTATGAAATGATGGAATGCAGGTTTCTTAACTCACATTTTATAAAATCAAGTACTATTTTCCGAAGTTTCTTTAATTATATTTTGAGATTTACAAATATTGAAAGAAGTACATCAATTAAAATATTTTAAAATTATTGCAATGTACTACTTCTTTCACATTTGTTTCCATGGAAGTTTTAGTATAATTTAATTAATGTTTAAAACTTTGAAATGTACAAGATTTAGGTTTTTACGGCAAGGGCTTAAATACGGTATTTTTGCATCTTAAATGCTTGATAACTCAAAAATAACTGTCCATGCAGACTTTTTATTAGGACTACTAGAACTATAAAGTATCAAAGCTTCAGACAAATCCATCACGATCCACTTGATGAGATTTGTGCGGGGTTCTCTTTACTCTATTTTTTTTTAAATGTTTTTCTTTTACCATATAAATTTCATTATGACTACTAAAACCTTAAGGTATAATTTTCTTCCGATTTCTCATTATGTTGGTTTTAGTTAGAATTTAAAATTTATTTATATTACTTTAAATGAAAATACTAACTATTGGAGGTGCTTCAAACATTGAGAGTGCTGGTCAACCAATCAAGTCTGATCAACAATAGTTTTTCTTTTAAACTTTTAAGTGAAATTTAAAGAATTAAAATCAATATCTCAGATGATTAGTATTCACTATTACTGATTATGTCAGAAATTAAACCAAATTCAGGCCTCTTACATATTCGCCAGGATCCAAAAGAAAACGGCAAAGAAGGCCTATTAAAAGTGCCAATGAACGGAATCTCAAAAACATATCTTATGCAGAAAGCAAGTCAAATGGATGCTTCTCAGATTACTTTAGGAAAAGATTACGAAAATTTCAATATTACCACATCAAGAACTTGGTTTATTACAATAGAATCTCTTCCAAACATCACAAAGAAACTTAAAGTTATCACGACAAGTGAACAGTTGAATAAATGATGTTTAATTTTTGAAAATGGCAATGAAAGTATAAAAAGGAAGTAAACTGTGTTTGTAAAAAATAGTAAAAAAACATGGCCGGCGTTAATTACATTTAATAAATATATAAAATACGACATTTTCACAAAGGTAAAAACCTTGCTTCTGTCAATCTTTCCGCCGTTTCGTTTCTATACCATCAGCGATCCTTAAGACAATTCACAAAAATTTTTCTGAGACGACCTTTCTTTTAAGGCTACTGCCTCCGAAAAAAACGTAAAATCAGGCAAAGCGGAGGCAGTAGCCTTAAAAGAGTTCCTGATAATGTTGTTACCGAATACTACGCTACAGTACAGGCTGACAGACAGGTATCTCTTGCTGGTTTTGAAGATGCATTTCACATCTCTCAATAGACAGCGTGGGACGTTCTTCAAGAGAGTCTGGGATATCATAAGTTTTATGGCAGTTAGGTTCTACAGCAGTTGGCAACGATCACAAGGCTGTGTGAATGGCAAATTATCTGACAATGCTTCAATGTTGCGCATTGTCAGATAATTTCCGGTCGTTAAAGGATATGAAACACGGATGTTTCATTATAGTCCGGAATCCAAACCCCTGTCTATGATGTGGAAGTAATCATCTTCTCCTATGTTTAAGAAATTCAAGCAAACTCCACGTGCTGAAAAATTCTCGCTACCGTATTCTGGGATCAAAATGGTTGATTTCATTCCTCGTGGAACAACAATCAAAGAAACTCATTACCAGGAAATGTTATAAAAGCTGAACTCCGCTATTCGTCACCGACAACCAGGACTATTGTTAAAGGAAGTTGTTATTCTGCACAAAAATGTCTGACCACATACTGCACATGGCACTGCGGCTATGTCGGAATTTTGGCACTGGAAAATTTCCCCACCCTGCATATAGTAAAGAGTTGGCACTGTAGGACACACTTGAAGAAACGCTTCTACCGTGATGAAGACGTGCAGCAGGCGGTCAAGCAGTAGCCACATACGTAGAGCACATCTTTCTACTTCACAGGTCTCTACTCGTTGATTCCCGGTATGATAAGTGGTGAACAAGAACAATGACTATGTGGAAATAGATAAACTATAGGACTGTTAAAACTTGTTACCTTCATCAGAAGAATAATAGGGAAACTTACTTTCAAACCCTTTCTCTTATCTGGATAGTTTTTATTTAATCGGGCAATTGAGTTTAGTCTTTCAGGACTTTACTGCAATTAAGAATTTTAAAAAATTGTTGATATATTATTTCACATATATAATATATATATATATAGTTCACTAACAAGTATTCTTAATCAAAATAATTTAATCTTATATAACTATGAAACAATAATGGAAATGACTATTCATTAAGTTACAGAATTATTTAAGTTAAATTTAAACAAAATAGAATAAGAAGCTATAAAAGACGTATGAACAATATCGGCTATGAATTCCCATATAACCAAAATCAATTTAAATTCTTTAAAGAAACGTAACAACTTATTTTAGCATTAATAGTGATAAACGTTTGAAAAATCAACAATTCTAAATAATACGCAAATTTCAGCATATTTAACTAAAGAATCTGAAAAAGACCAAAGTTTTCTTCTATCAACGCAACACTTGATCGATCTGCCTAGGGGGATGCTTTCCGGGAGATCTTTTTACGGGAAACTGGCCCCTATTTAGGCTTTATAGACATGGAGAAAATCCGGAAAATTCCATGTTGCCAACCCGTCCGAGGGAAATTTATTACATTTAGTAGTGTTTAGCGAAGGAAGACCGAAGACCACTTGGCCACTGGTGGGCCAAGATCAAAGTACTGTACCTAATCTCGTATTGTACAAAGGATTTCAAGCAAAATTTCGGGATAATTGTTTATTACATAAGGATAAAAGACTAATATACGGTTTTATATAAAAAACCTCTGGTTACTTTTTTATTGTTTCGAGGAGCACGGAATTTCTTTACTTGATACAAACTACAAAAAAATGTACAGTGAACAAATTTGTCAAATCATTATAACTGAATGCTTACAGTTTTAAATTGGAATTGTCAAGGTTTGAAAAATAAATTGTCACGGAAGAATTTAAACAGTTATATTTGAGTTCACATATAATAGGAATTACAGATACAAGATTGACAACTCCGTTAGAAACGTAATTTACAATATTATTAAAAACGAACCAAATAATTCTATACTGTCGAAGATAATCAAATATTTGGTTACATAAATTTTATTATTGTAAACTCTTTTGAAGTATCACATCTAGATGATTTAAAATAAGAACAGAATACATTTATAATTTTTTCAGCTCTCTCTCAATCAACCCTAAGAGATCAAGAAGTGTAAATCATTTAACTTTTCATCCGTAGTATCACTAAATCCCAAACATATCTATGTTACCGCTAAAGCTCGAAATCCGTTAATGTGTACATTACCTAGCTAATCTGCAGATTAACTAGGGTGATCCGTTAAAGTTGCGAAAATTATTCCATTTCTCAAATTACCTAGGTAATCTGCAGATTATCTAAGTAATCTGCGAATTACCTACTAGGCACTCGGTAAAGTTAAAATAAGATCTTTGCTGGAACAACAGCAACGTTTCTGTACGCTTAAATTAACANCATTTTGAATATTCAAATTCATAGAAATAACCAGAGCGACTAGTGAAACTGCTAGGCTAATGTACCAAAATTATTTCGATTACGTAGAAATCGAATACGATATAAATATCGAAAAGGTTAACGGCAAAATAATTATATATATATAAATGCAATGTATATATATATATATATTGCAGTTTATTGTATTAATTCTTTTTTTATATCAGAGAAGACTTTTTAATTTGCTAAAACATGGTGAATAAGTGCAGTTGTTTAAGCTAACACACAGCTCGAAAAATAGCATTTGTTATTAATGTAACGATCGAGAAAATTTATAGATATATTTACAACAAAAAATTACTACTATTACAAACCTTAAATAATTCAACTTTTATTACAAAACGAGTGTTAATACAAATAGATAGCATTTATGAGTGTTACATGATTTAAATATGTACAACAAATTCTTACAACCACGATGGTATGAATGACATCTTATACGCTTAAAAATATCTTTGGTTTACACTTATATTCGTTGAATTTCAACCCCAGTAATGTCCTCCGTGACCCCCGTGACCTCCGTGACCCCCGTGATGCCCGTGTCCACCATAACCTGAGTGAGACGTATAGTGATGGAAAGAATGCGTATGATGGGGAACACTACAAAGTAAAAGATAAAGTAAGATCATTTTTAAAAAATTAAAGATATAAGAAAGAAAAAAAAAACAATACTTACGGGTATGGTATAATCTTTTTTCCACCTCCCCCGTGTGAAATTGGAATTGGTACAGGTATGGGCAGAATGTGGTGTCCACCATGATGTTTCATCATACCTAAGGCTAAACCTGTTATTAAACTACCAATACCTTTACCCTTATCTCCCATACCAGCATCTGTACCAGTCAAAAGTAACGCTAAGAAAACACACAGGAGTAAAGATCGATACTCTGTTCTCATTTTGTCTGTAACAATTTGTCAAGCTATAAGTAAACTTAATACAAGTGCAGTATATGCATAAGATTAGTAAGCAGACTTACAACAATGACGAGAGTGTGTATCCAGCTCGAAAGTCTACACGACATCCCCCTTGAATCCCTTTAAATACCCTACACGGGGAAGTATAACAATTTAAAATAGTTCTTTGAACTTTTTGTAAATTCCGAATTTCTTCCTTTTTCGATGTCTTTTGTCCTGATTTTTCAGTAGATGACGTTAAATCACTCTTCAAGTTCACGGACGAAGTCATTGATGCATTAATGCCATCTTTCAACTGTCTATATTTCCCCAAAGGATTTTTTTATATATTTTTTGGAAAGGGTACTGTATTCCTTTTGATACTTTTCAAGGTCACTTCCATGACTAAAAACTTTAACTCTTTAAGAAGGCAAAACACTCTTGGTCAATATTTCTTAAATGAATTCTTAACAATTGTTATAGATATTTTTTTGACCTTAATATTATAAAATGTATTTTTAATAGGGATGTTGTGTGTTGGCTTTAGGGAAAAATTCATTATGCTTTTATAAAGGTAATATTGTTTTAGCTGATTTATTTCATTTTATTTTTATATTTTTTTCATGAGGATAAGAGTTGAATCACTTTTCATCGATTCCAATATATAAGTTTTAATAAAAGTAGGCTGATTACATATATATTTTTTTATTTATTTTACTAACAATGTCCTGTTTCTTTTAGGTAAATGATTTAATTGATTATCATTAAACGTATGAAGTAAAAGAAAAATAAATCTTTAAGCTTTTATAAGTTCATTTTTTACAGTTTCTCTGTTGTTTCGGTGCGTAATTAATTGATTTTCTTCGGGGAAAAATTTAATCTGTATAATCCAGAAAATCTGAAATCGACTAAATAATTTGCATTTTTTTCATTACAATTCTTGATATTCGAGGGTGAAAAACACTGGATTTCATATATTAACAAGACTTCACACTGCAAAATTTATAAATAAAATTATAAAATTACTATAATTTACACATAAAAAATTCCGCATTTATACAGCCTTTAACTTGCAGAATATTATAAAAAATGGCTGTAAAATTTGTAAAATTTCGTATATTCGAATACAAATATATGCTAAACGTAAACAGTAGATTTTCAATACGTTCTGAATTGAGGTAACAAAGCAGAACATAAAAAGCTTTCAAGCAAATCTTTTACGGGTTTTAACATTATTTTGTATGTTTATGACATTTTTAATGGTATTTAATGACGGAAATGCAAGTTTTGAAAAAGTTTCTAAATATAACTTGAGATGTAGTAAAAATTCTTTAATAACTATAGAATTTTTNTTTAGATATTGAAAATTAAATAAATGACATTATGTTAATTTAAGCGTACAGAAACGTTGCTGTTGTTCCAGCAAAGATCTTATTTTAACTTTACCGAGTGCGTAGTAGGTAATTCGCAGATTACCTAGATAATCTGCAGATTACCTAGGTAATTTGAGAAATGGAATAATTTTAGCAGCTTTAACGGATCACCCTAGTTAATCTGCAGATTAGCTAGGTAATGTAAACATTGACGGATTTCGAGCTTTAGCGGTAACATCTATAATGTTACCACATACGACAATGAATTGGTTTTTCAACAAGGAATTTATTAATGCAAATTCGTTTTGAATAAATGTTCAATTTTTATGAATAATACCTGTATTTAAATACAAGAGAAAGATGTTATTGCTAACTAACTTTTCAATGTTTCATATCTTAAAGATTTAATGCGAACTTCGTCATATTTTCAAGATATTCTTGACGATATAACAAAGGACTTTTGCAGAAATAATTTTGCAAATATAAATAATATATAATGTTTTTTTTTTTTTTTTTAACTCAGTTAATTCGATTATTAAATAACTGAAAGCTAGAAATATCTTAATACAGTTTTACTTCTAAGTTATTTTTTATCTGTTAAATAATAACACTAGATTTATGTCTCCTTTGTAACAAACAGGTTGTATTTTTTAGTGCACAATAAAGAATTGATCGATTTTAACGTTTAAATTTGTTCATTTGTGAAAATACTAACAATTAATACTGTATCATTATGAATGTTTAAATATATCGTATATTTTATACTTTTTAAAATTTATTATTTATTTTTTTAATTTATCTTTGCCTTCTTCAACAATCCTTTCTTTTCTTATTTTCTTCGTATATTTATTTTGTTGTTTCCAGTATTAAAGACACTTCTAGTCAATTTGTTCTTGTCCATTAGTTTTCTTTCAAGATATCGTATTTTATATCATCAAGGGATTTTGATAGTTGTTTTCCTTAACTTATTCTCTATCTTTTAATCTTATATTTAGGCTACTTTTAAACTCTTAAAAGTATATATAAGATAGAATATTAAATTTGAACTCAATATTATTATTTTGCATTTTTGTTCTGTTAAAGATTTTACGTAATAATTTCAATTACTTTTTTCATTAAAGCAATTTATTACAGCAATCTTTTCAGAAATTTTATTTAGAAAGAGACATAGATCATCAAGTGAAGCAAAAAATAAAACTTCTGGAATAAGTTGAATATTCAATTATTAAATATAAAAAAGGCTTTTGAATTTTAGAAATTGATTAATAATTTTTTAAGGATCAGTTGATCAGGATATTATGATTAACGCTATAATTGGCAAGATTACTTGATTTAGAATTTTCAATTTACTTCTCCAGGAATTGATAATTATTTTCATAATTTTAGGACATGCTCTATAAACTATCCATTTGCAATGCATGACTTGAAGTATGTAATTTCTTTTCTTTAAAATGGGAAGACAGCAAGATTGCATGAAATTAAAAATGAATTGGTTTAAAATTTGCTTGAGATTGCTTTACATACTATATTACATCTCTTTAACAATTTTAAGGAGTCTTCATCAGCCAGGGAAGAACATTTGAGTAAAAATGATTTATCATGAATCTTTTCTGAGAATAGTAGTAGTACAGTACATATTATAATGTTTTTACTTTGACTAATCTGATTTAGATGTTTTGGGTGACAAGAAAACTATACACAATATTTATTCACTTGAAAAAGACTTTTAACTTGATGAGCGATCCTGCAGAATAAATTGAAATTATTTGAAATATGAGAAAGTTTTAGTTATTCTTGAGCATTTATTTTATGACACCACTTATTTGATTAATGAAAATGGAAGCTAAACTTCTGCTGTATTTTTAAATGGAAGACAATTAGAAACTGCTTTTTTAGACTTTTGTTTCGACCTTCTTTAATAACGATGTTCCGGAATTTTTTTATTAGAAATGTCGAGAAATTGTGTGGAACTGAACTACTACTATGAATTTGAATTATCTTATGAATACAGATAATGTAGTGCTTCTATCAACTTCAAAATAGCTTTGCAACACGAACTGTATTTATTTGTTGATTATTGTAATAGAAATTAGTTAATAGCAAACAAGGAGAAAACTGAGATTATCATTTTCTATAAAGGTGAAAGACGGGAAAAAATAAATCTTTTGTTAGCAATAATGCAAACAAAATAGTGTCAAGTAATGAATTATTTGGATACTAATTTTTTTCCTACAGTTATGTTCAATAGACACCACGAGAAAACTATTGATAAGGGTAAGTAGAAAACATTGCAATCTTTCTATTATCAAGTCAAGATGACTTGATAATAGAAAGACTTTAAAAGTTATTTTAAAGCGTTTGATTGCTTGATCCTTTCTGAAATGTCTTATTTATTTTCACTTGGAATCTAAAATATTTAGAGGGAATCAAAGGAAACTAGATATGAAAAAAGTTTTCTCGTTAAGTTAGCGATAATGCAATTATGGTTAGATAAATTAGATTAATCTTTAATCAGAAATTTGTATTGGTTAAACAGTTTTTGTTCTGCTCATATTGTGGAATAATCTTAGTAATTAGTAGAAAGTGCTTTAATTCATTATATTTTTGAATAGCTTTAAACAATTTGAAAGAATCTAAGATCGAGCTGGACTTTGATATATTAGAATTTCTCTCTTCACCCAGAGTTTTTATGTATCTGCCTCTGATAGGATGTTGTTCGTAATTTACCGATTAGATTCTAATAATTAAAAGTAACAAATTAAAAGTTTCACTGCTTTTATTTAATTTAAAAATAGATTTTCTGATTGTATATCCTTTGTAACATTACTAAAAGTTAAAAGTCGATTTGAAATTAAATAGACTTCAAAACGACATATATACAAAAATTTTACTAAAATTAAAATATAAAAATTATAATTTTATTGAAGTTTAATGATAATATTAATGTATTTATTCGAATTGAATGATCCTCCTTTAAACAGAATTACTTGCACAATATATATAAAGATATATTTTACTCCCAACGTAAAAACATTTGTAGACGAGTTATCTATAATGTCACGACAATATTGATGATATCCAAGACAGTATCTCCATCAATTTCGTATAGCCCACAATTCAAAAATGATATTTTAGAATTAGATTGATCACGACTTGTTTGTACAGTAGCCTCTAGTTATATTGCGCTTGTCGGGAGACAAAAGAAGAACTCGATATATCAGACGGCGCAATATAACAGATTACTAAAATTTCTAGGCTTATATTAAACAGATTACTGTATCCATTCTATGAAATTTTTATCCTCTATAATTTTTATCCTCTTTCATCACCAAGTTTTTCTTATATTAATATTAAATAAGTTTACTTTTTCAATACTGAATTTTATTCATTGTTATATCCGAATTCCACAGAAATTAGTAAATGAGGAGACAGTTAATACCAATAAATAAACAAATTTTAGTATTAAAAGGAAATGTAAATGATAATTGATCTGTCCACCTGTTTTCCTTATTTAGATCTTGACAAATTTATTGTTTTATCTGCAGAGTAGTTTCAAGAACAATGATAGGAATAAAATACCGTAATTTATTGCAAAAATAAATTCAATGGCAATTGATAATTTAAAATTTATTGACTCAAGTGCTTTTAAAATTTGAGAAACAAAAAAACGCGATATATCTAATCTGCGATATAACGAGGGACTACTATATTAACAACTTATTGTAAATTTACTGTAAACAAATGAACTTATAATCTGGAATATTCGAACAAACTAATTTAAAAATTCTTAACATTTAACTCAACGTTTCTCAACCTGGGCGATATTGCTGCTTGTGGGCATTTATTGCATTTTACGGGACGATAATCGCTAATCTACGTATTGAGCGTAAATTAAAAATTTGCTCGGCAATATGCAAATGAATAAATATATACTTTTTTATTTTTGTAATCTGGCTTGGCTATATGGAGGCCTCAAGTGACTAAAAGCCATGCTAAAAAATCATAATGATGTATATTTAATACAGTAGAGCCTCGATTATCCGACCCCTGATTAACCGACCGTCCTAATCGGCAAATTTCAAGTGTCCGCTAGTGATGTGGCGCTACAATATTTGGCTATGTCTTGGCTACTTTAATATTATTTTTACGTGCTTTAGCTGACATCACTCATTCGACCATGAAAGGGAGCCAGTATTTAAACGAGGCTTAATTTTCTAATTTTTAACGATAGAATAGCACGATTATTATTTTAAAAATTTTTGTTATGCTTAACATCGATGAAAATTCAACACGAAGTAGGTTAATAGCGATATACTAATATACTAATTACATGGGATATAATAATATACTACACTAATAATGGATTTTTTCATACTTTTCGGTTATCTGACCAACCCAGTCCCCAATTGAGTCGGATAATCGAGGCTGTACTGTACTCATCAAATTCATATTGAAGATAACGTGATAACTCGCTTGACTGACTAGGCTAATCAAGCAAATAAGTTATCACTAGCCCATCGTGACATTATTTGCAAAACGAACTTGATTAGATACAATTACGATTATTGTAGAGGAGCCTTCAGGCGTCTCATTTCTTCAATGGTTTTTATCTCGGCAATGACTCTTCATTGAGTCTTTTGTTTTCTTCGTACTCGAGTGTAAGGTGTATTTTTCTTGGCGTTTTATAGTTACGTTGAACTCTACGTTCTTTAATTAATATTATATCGCTGATTTAGTAATGTAAGTAAAATATTAACAAATTAAAAATTATTGTAGGTTAGTTTCCTTATTAAAAATATCTTTATCTATTTATAAATTTTCATATTCCTAATTTAATAAGATATTTTAGTAATTTATTTAAATTTTATTTTCGTAATTTTGAAAAAAAATGCATGACGATCGTAAAACAGTAGTAAAGGTATTCAAAGATTCCGCAGCTCAATTTGACGAATGTTTTATAGTTCGTACAAAATTCCATTGTTAATAGGAAAATGTAATAAACCACATAATATTGGCGAAAATACATAATACAGCTGTTCGCAAAATTTTAATTATATGACTACAATAAATCAAAATGGCATACTAAAGTTCAAAACAGTGTTGTGAGATGCCAGAGTCTGAAGTCCTTCTCTTTAGATGAAATATGTGTTATGGTTTGTTCTCTTAAGAACCGAACTATAATGTTTATTTCTTTGTGTACTGTACAAGTACTGTACATATAAGTTGTACAGTATTGAAAACTGCAGGAATGACCTCGTAGAACGTTCAAACAGTATTAAGTGAAGGTGGTGCAAGATGGGGCCATGGGGTAAGACGGGGACGTCTGTTTATTTGTGGTTAATGTGCTTTTATCTAGCTGTTATTTGGGGGGGGGGAACTAAAAGGGATCATGTAGCGAGAGAACGCCCAAATCGCTCTTTTTGTTTGGAAGTAAGATACGTTTGTCATGTTTCAGTAATACTTTATCTAATTTTATGTCTGCTAAAAAGTTTCTATAAAGTAAGTATCGTTGTGAAGTTTTACATTACCTTTTACATGAAGATATTATGGTATTCGAAGTAACTTTTAAGACTGTAATTGTTTAGTTTTGAAATGAAGTTTACCTGTGTTTGCAGTCAGTATGAAAAGTGTACGTTGGGGGCAAGATGGGATACCCGTCTAAACCCAGGTTGACTATGAATATGGCCAATGAATCCAGAAGTATTTTTGGAGGCAGACTTTATTGCTGCAGAGACGACAAACAGGCCCCTTCAGCAAGGATAGACCTAACAAGAAACAAAAGACAAATGACATAGAATGCCTCTATTGTGGAGGGTTATACTCCATCTACAGAGAGTTGGGCTAAATGTAGCCGTTGTGATAAATGGGCACACTATCTTCTGCCAATATTGAAGAAAACGACAGTTTAACCATTTTAATTTGTCCTTCGTGTATATAAAAATATCCTCATCTTACCCCATGGGTGGGGCAAGATAGTGCATTTACATATAATTTTAAAATACAGGTATTAAATTTTCTTGTTATTAAAAACGTTTTTTCAAGAATTAAATTTTGTATTATATATTACCAAGTGTTGTAGTTGCTGAGAATAAAAAAAAATTATTGTTCTCATTAAAGTGGTTGCCATCTTATGACTTTTCAAACCTTAACGTTCTCATCTTGCCCCACCTTTCCCTATATCATTTCTCTCTCTTTTGGCAGTCTAGAAGAGGCTTCCTTTATTTCTCTTCTTCTCCCCTTTTCTACTCTTCGTCGTCTCTCTTTTTAAAGGATTCTGCAGATCTAACGATTGTCGAGGAACTGGGCCAATAGTTTTCATTTAGGTCCACCTCTGTCGGGAGTCCTGACTAATTTATTAATTATGTCTAATACTAAACTTTTCGGAAAAACAGATCCTTGCAAGTGGAAGACAAAATTGTTTTGTCTTCCACTTCTTTCATTAAGCTTACTTAACAAGCATTGTTTCTTCAATTCTTTCAAACAATGAGACAAAATGATGAGATAACTAATGATATTAAAGAACGACTCTATTATAATCTTCAAAACACTGAATGTACTTTACAATTAGATGAAAGTACAGTTCGTAATAATGAAGCGATATTACTAACGTATGTACTGTACGATGCATTAAAAATGACAAAATCATTGAAAAATGGTTATTGGCAAAATTTTACTAACGACACTAAGGGTCCGTCCATTTTTAATGTTTTAAAAACATTTTTTAATGAAAAAGATGTACCAGTTTCTAACAATGTTGCCTGTGCTACTGACAGAATAGCAGCAATATTATATAGAGAGTGTGGATTTATTACTTTATTAAAACAACAACTTCCTAACATTTTCACTATTATTGTATTTTACATCAACAGCACTTAATAGCCAGTAGACGGTACCAATCAATGACTTTGGTTATATTCATAATTAATAAAATCAAAATACTTTCTTTAAATGACCGTTTGTTTCGAGAATTGTCATGAAAATGATGAAGACTACGAGCGTTTTTTATTACTTACGGAAGTCAGATGGTTGTCTAAGGGACATTGTCTCAAAAGATTTTTCCATTTGTTCGAGACCGTAATTCAATTTCTAAACACAATTAAATGTCAAATTGCTTTTAATCCTTTTAATGTGAATGTAAACACGATGTCCACACATTTTGAAGAAAGTTTGATCGATTTACAAAACTATGTTAAAGACAAAATTTTAAATACGCAAAATAATATTGATAAATTTCGGATAAAAAACAGAAATTAGTTTAAAACGCCATTGAATAAAATCAAATTGACAATTATGTCATTTGCTACTTTCTAATCTCATAGAAAAAGGATTTAGCACTGTTCTTCAGTCGTCCAAGCGAAGGAATCGTTTGCAAATAACTCAAAAAGTAATTGGTGATTATTATAACTAGTTTTTAACCGAATATAAACAAATTGGTTCAATTTCATCAATCCCAAGGTTCGCATTAATAATAATTATTTATCTTTAAATATCAATTTTAGAGTTGTCTGCTATTTTTGCGGAATCTGTATTTTAAATAGATAAATAAATAATTATGTATAGTTTCTTATAGAATGCAAAACATAGAAAATAACTTATAAAATATAAAATAATATTTGCTAAATCTGAAAGAGAAGGGGCAATATTATATTCCGATATCTATACGAGACAAAAATTCTGAAAAGTTGCAAAACATAGTTTAACTGATCATCTGTATACTGCTATTATGGCATAATGAATGGCGTAGAAAATAATATCTTGGTGAAATATAAAAAAATACTGTACTTGATTATTCACGGATTTGAACGTATTTTTTGAAATGTCAACACTTCTCAATCTATTAGTTACAAAGATCACACAAAATGAATAATAATGATTATGAAAAAATTTTTCCATCATTTATTTTTTAAAGTCTTAAAAAGTAAATTTTGATTTAAGTTTATATCCTATATATTCGTAACTTTAAATGTTGAAGAATATGCAAATCCTATGCTATTTCGACTCAATTTTTGAATTATTGTGTAGACAGATTTAAAAAGACAAGCGTTTCAAAAATATCGAAATCATTTCAGATAATGTAATTTAAATTAAATATTTTGTAAAGAAATAAACGAGTACAATAACACAAAATATTTTNAAGGTAACATTCCAATAGACAATATGCAAAGCTTTTTTTTCAGTTTATAGCAGTATTTATTACACAAAATTTAAGTAAAGCTTAACATGCCGATCTTGCCCCGATCTCCCCTATATAAATAGTTTCTAAATAAAATATCATAAAAGTTGGCGCCAATATTTAAAACTTTTCCGGCGTTTTAAATGTTGTCGGAAAGGTTAAGAAATTCGTATACAAAGGAATAAGCATCGAAAAAGTCACATAGCCAATCAAAATCAGTGGTCAACTACGAAAATGATTTATATTCTGTCAATTATGTCTATTAGTGCGCCCCAACAAACCGGAATTTCCGCTATGCCTCACGTTTCGACATTAATCGACAATTTCGAGTACTTATAGCACATTATAATTTAAAAATTTGTCGTAATCTGAATATGAATGTTTGCAGTTACATGCTATTTTATTAAATACTTTCCAATTATGTTCAAAATGCTTGAGAATATGCGTTATTTAACGTCAAAGAGATGTGGGATGGGTGTGCGACGATCCCACACATTATGGAGCATTTGAGAGGATGAGACTGTAGATCGAAAGTATAAAAATAGCCTGATGCAATTTTCTTATTTTTTTTAGAATATTCGATCAAAATTTATTATGAAAATATATANTGTCCTTTTCATCAATACGAATAAATAAATACATAAATATTTAAATTTTCCACTTTGTAAAAACTATAGTTTTTTGTTTTGTTTGTTTTAATTTTTTATAAAGTTCATTAAACTTTCCAGACGAATAAAAGTACTTAACAATTTATTGAATAATTATTTAAGAGGTCAATGAATAAAAGAGTAGTGAAACGCATTAGTAACACTACATTAGCAATACACTTAATGGACATAGATTTAGAAAAAAAAAAAGTTACAAGTAAAAAATATTTCGGCTTTGTATAAACTGCATTTTTGGTACTGTTAATAACGAAAAGAAAATTTCCATATTTTTTATAAGAAACAAGCATTATGATCTAGTAGATAAAGAAGAAAATTTCTTAATTTGTTCTTTATATATTTCAACACGGTTTGAACAACTGTAATGGAACTTATCAGGGATCATTTTCTCTCCTCCAATAGGAGAGGTCAACGACTACTTTTAGTCGAATTATCTTTTACTAAAAGTTGTCGTTGACCCCCGCAACACACCCCTCTTTCTGTCTGTCCAGCGGGATGGTGGTATTCGAATAGAAAAATTATATAGTAAAAAATTATTTGTGTGCACAAAATATGTTTTTAGATGTTTTCGAGAATATCGAGTTTAAATATTTGTTCCTTTTTTTTGCGAAATTTGATTGGTTTGCTGATTTCCATTTGATATTCGGCTGTGATTGGTACGTTAGAGTTAAGTTTACAAAATTTTACATATCTTAAATTATCTTCTGGTTCAGGCAGATGTCAGCCACTATTTACTGTTGAAAAACTTTCAATTACTCTTTGCCTGAACAATCAATTTGCGTCATTCCGCAAAATCTGAATATCCTGATAAACATTATAATGCTAGGGTAAAATAACATTCTTAATATGGTTTTCATTTAATTATTTGTTATTCTTATTTTTTGTCTGGGCAACGTTGGGCATACCTTCTAGAACTGACATTTTTATAGATTATTTATTTTATTAACCTTACATTCTAGTATTAATAAATAATTATATACTTTAAAAAAGCTTTACTTGAAATGATTGTATTGCTTTTTATAATTTAGACAATTTTTTTTTCAGAGGAAATTTTCAATAATTTATATAATTATTAAGAATAAAACACCGTTTTACAGCTTCAATGTAATTTAAAATTTTTATTTCACTTCAAATATTTTATTGTTGTAATCTTTTCCATTATAAATTTTTAAGTTGTTTATTTTATACCGTCCAGTTTTTAACAGCATAAAATTTTCTTTTGATAAAAATTTAAGATACTACTTTAAAACTTTAACGTGTTTTAAATAGTGTATACAACAAATTTCGGTACTTTCAACTTGATTGTTATTAATTACATTCGAAACAGATAGAACACATTATTATTCAAAACAGTAATTGCTGTATAAATGAGGTGTATGTCCTTCTCAAAATTATTTTAAATTGATTATTTATTACCAATATATTATTATTTTATATTTTTCTGTTTATTTTTTAGTTAAATGGAATTATTTCTGTCTACTTGTTTTTATTATATAGTTTTATACAGATTTATTTTTTAACGGAATTCGTTTCATTTTTCATTATACTGGAGTTAACAATTATTGTTTTAACAACATTGCCTGTAAATTAAAATTAAAACATTCGTATAAAATCTACATGAAATTTGTTAATGTTTATTGTACAGTACTTGAATTAAATACTGTTTTCCAGTATTTAATAGTAAAGTGAGTTTAACTAAAACAAACTTAGATTTGCTAAAAGAAATAATTGGTAATTCAGGTTAACATGTAGAAGTCATCAAGAAGTAATACAGTCGCTATCTTGGCGCAAAAGGCTGATCTGGGATGCTTATAGCTTCTAATAGTACAGATTATTCTCCGGAAAATCTATACTTCTGAAGAGTTATGAGAACAATTCGACTACAAGCGTACAGCTATCAGGACCGGAGATGGACGAGAAATCGTTAGTGACTCGAAAATATTTGNTTTTTCTTGGCGTTTTATAGTTACGTTGAACTCTACGTTCTTTAATTAATATTATATCGCTGATTTAGTAATGTAAGTAAAATATTAACAAATTAAAAATTATTGTAGGTTAGTTTCCTTATTAAAAATATCTTTATCTATTTATAAATTTTCATATTCCTAATTTAATAAGATATTTTAGTAATTTATTTAAATTTTATTTTCGTAATTTTGAAAAAATGCATAAAACTCTGAAACAAGTAAGTCTTGAAGTATAAACTATATATTAAATCAATAAAAAATATACGCAACAAAAATATCCTATTAAAGATTTGAAGATCTATAAATAAAAATATATATAGAGAAAAATTCCTAAAATCGATGACTAAAAATTACATTTAAGCTGCAAATATAAAGAAATGAAATTGAAAATACGAGAAAAGATTGAAGTTTCTTTTTTAGAAGAATAAACAGAATAAAGGAAGATATTGGAAACTAATCCACATGTATTGCCTGATAAATGTGGATTAAGATTCTGTGATATTCGAGATAAAAATATCTACACAAATATTGCTAGAAAGTAATGTGTTAAAAATAAATTAATTTTTGGTTAGTGGAAATGGTAAAGTGTTATTTAAGAAGTAAAAACCAATATTTAAAAATGTAATTTTAACCTTCGTTGGTGATAACAGTAGCCGCTCCAGAAGTACTGTACGAAAGGGGTGGCTAACTTAAAAATTAAAATTATTTCAATAACTTGTATTAAAACTGTTGATTGAATAAATTGTTTTGCGGGTGGTCCGATAAATCATGTTTGTTACCATAAATGTTTTTAAAATCATTTTTTACGGTGACAAATATGTTTAAACAATGTTAAAATTCGAATGTTCGAATATCGGAGTTCTAACAAATAAATTTATGTGTCAATAGTGAGAGACTAAGTCCCTCTAGCATCCCTTTTAGGTCCACCGCTCGTTGATAATATTTAAATTAATCGGAATAAGTTTTATAATGTTAAAAAACCCAAACATTTTGCTGCAAACTTTCATTCCCGTGAACAAACAATGAAAGGATTTTTCTTTGAAAAAAGTCTCGACGTCGGATATTTTCATTAAACTGTATATTGTCAATATTGTTTTGCAGGGCTCTAAATAGATGATATTCGGTTGGCGCTAAGTCTGGACTGTATGGTAAATGAAGCAGAACTTCACAGTCCATACTGGCCAGTTTCTCTATGGTCATCTTTGCTCTATGTGCTAACGCACTGTCATTGCAATATGAAATTTTGTCAATTCTTGGATGAAGTTTTTTGATCTTGGTTTTCAAACAATCCAGTTATTAATAGTAAAGTTATTTTCTGACAGTAATGTTGGTTGGAAGCAGTTCTATCACGATGACGCCATATAAACGCAATTATCGCTTTCTTCTGCACTATTAGTCCTTTGACAATTTTATCAGCTGGTTGACCTCTATTACCAACAAACGCTTTAACAAGCACTTTGCAAACAAAGTCGTGAGCCTTTGTTGCGTTTTTGCACTTTGAAGTGATAGAGCAACAGCACTCAACTTTCAAAGGATTCATGTTTTCAAACATTTCTTATGCGTCAATTTTCAATAATATATGCGATAAAACTACTTTTTGTTACTCTACTTAGGATATATGCCTACATCAAGCGTTCTAGAAAATTTTTTCTAGTCATTTCCAGAAAAAATTGAAAAGTCTAAACATCGCCTGTATAACGTGATATAAGTAGTAATCTGCCTTCTGGAGTTCCTGGTTTCGTATTTTTCATTAAGAGCTTGATTCTGATATGTTGAGTTTTGTGTTTTACTACCAGATCATTACCATTGAACGTTTGATGAATATGGATTTTTTTCATATATATTATGTTAAGCACATACTGCTTAACATCCATAAAAAATCCATATTCATCAAATGGTAATGGTCCATATTCATATTCATCATGGCTTAACCCATAATGGTATGAAAAAATCATTAATATTCAAAGGCGGAATAAACTTTAAAACACACATATACAAATTATTTAACTGAAAATATATAAATCATTATTGTTATTATTATAGTTTTGAATGATAAAGAAAATGAAAAATAAGCTATAGCTTATAATGATATTTGAAAACAAAAAATATTTTATTATTTTTTATCTTATGATTGATGTTCCTCATAAAATATTAAAATTTCCTTTCAATAACTTGTATTTTTACGTCATAAAAAGTGTTAAGATATTTTATTATTATAAGAAGATTTATGTAGTTACAGCAATAGCTAGTAACTATAATAATATAAGATTTTTGCAAGAAAATGAAGGCATTAATGTTGGCTATAACATCAAAGAAGGAGAAAATGAAGATATTTAATCAAAAATTATACAAGCAATTTGTGAGAAAATCTCGATATTAATTTTCATTTTTAAATTAAATACTTCATAAAGAAGATAATGGATAACTTTAAAAGAAAATGTTCTTCTGAAAGTACGGTAATTGCTAATGATTAATGAAGAGTATATCTCCAAAACTCTTATTCTCTACTTTTCTAAATTATACAGCAATAATGAAATATTGCTATTAATAAAATATTTATGCAAATTTTACACTTGCCTGTTGTAGTTGATTAATTAACAAATATACAGTATGTTCAATTTTCTATGTACAGTACAACACATTCTAGTCAATTTTAATAAAGCTTGAAAGCTCGAAAACATTTTTTTTGTCATTACTGTTGAATTTAGAAAAATGGAGAATGTTTATTCGGTATCCAGAGTTTTCAGGTATATAAATAAACTTAAATAATAGGCAAAATGTAGATTGTAAATCGATTTTATAATAAGTTCAGAAACTATTAATCAATTTTGTTAATTATTAATAATCTTATTTTAAAAAATTATATGTAATGAAAACAATTATTGAGTAATTGCCATTAGATTAAAATACTTGATAACGACTTCACAGAGTTATAATATAAAAACGATTGTATTTAACCATTAAAAATTGCTACTTTCTACAATTAATAATTTTTGACATCTTTGAATTAGTTTGCTGAAAATTGACTGCTGATAAACTGATTAACATGTTTAGTTTCATTAAGATCAATGTTTATACCCTCATCTTATAAACTCACATTACTTGAAGACATGTAAGAATTTGGCCTATTGGGACTAAAGATACGAGAAATATTAATCATCAATTACCAAAAAGTACGATTCTGGAGTTTGTTGTAACTTTATCTTTGTAATATATTACTTCACATCAGAAATATTAAATCCTTGTAGCGACAAATACTTCAAGAAAAATGTCTAATATGTTTTAATATTATGGAAAAAACGGTTTGCAATATATTTTATAGATACATGTATACTTCGCTTTACGTCGTTAATTGGTTCCAGGAGAGGCGACTTAAGTCGAAAAAAATTTACCTATTTCCGAATTTACTTGTGACTAGTCTAAACCACAAATAACCATTCCGAGTTCTGTATTTTATAGATAAATGCATTTTTAATAATATATGGCTAATAAGAATATATATTTAAGCTTACAAACAAATAAATTTTAGTTTTTAATATAGTACAGAAAACAAGTAATATAAATTTACGAATTCATGTACGTACAATACATACTTGTAAATGTACATGTTTACAATTTGGAGATGTTTACAGTACATCTCCAAATCGCGGACTCTAAATAAGACCGCTAAATAAGAGGACAACTCAGAAACACAGATGTTTTTGTTTCGTTCTCTAGGATTTATGATGATTATATTAACGTTTACTATAAATGTACACATTTTAATATGATTTTATGTGATTTTACGACTTCAATATTTGCGGCGGACGGACGTAAAGTCGAATAAAATTACTNTATTAAATAATAAAAGAAAAAATTAACACTTTTCAGTTATTTTAAAGTTATTTTTATTTATTTCATCCACAAAAAGCAATTGCGTATTTACAGCTGTTATCAACGATAAAAAAAAAATAACATACAAACAATACAAAACTGAAACACAAGAAATAATTTGTCGGTTTTGAACACTTCTCTCACCATCCATGCCTGAAAAATTTTAAGTATGCATAATTTATTACAGTGAAATAAATATACATATAAATAAATTTAGTAAAACAAGGGTATAAAATGAAACTTGCCTACCCATGGAATCCGAAGTGCATATGATCATCACCACCATGATGACTCATAATTGGAATTGGAATGGGGATAGGCAAGATATGTTTATGATGATGTTGATTCTGCATGGCCATCATTAAGGCTGCTAAAGCCAGTCCTCCTCCCTTCATTCCTTTATCTCCCATGCCTGCTAATGTTAACGTGAATGATGACGCCAGCAAGACAACAATGGCAAGAGCTGAGAATTTTGTACTGTTCATATTGATAAATCTGTTAAGAGAAAACAAAGTTAAGTATAATTTTTAACACTAAATTATTATATGGAAATAGTTAAATGCTTTCTTACCTAAGAGGAGACTACTCTTTCGAGACTGTTCGCTTTTGTACTGATGAAGTGAGCCCAGTTCTGCCTTAAATACTCTTTAGTTTGTGGGATTTTGAACCGAATTTAAATTTATTTTCCTTTTTCAAGGACACCTGTCCCATTTTTTTTTTCCACAAAAATGCAATTACATAGTTTACCTTCTGTGAATGCACCTTCATTGGACCATTGTGACACACTCTTATCTTCTATCTAGGTTATTTGAGAAGTAAACTGGAGTATTCTTTTAGTGATCATTATCAATGGTACTATTTCTTAACATCAATAAGTGGAAAAAATCATTTTTTTTTAATTGTATTTTCCTCATATCGAAGAATCTTCACAATACACAGTTCTGTGTTAATAGCTAGTAGTATCAAAAGAGGTTATACAATATGAATGTTTGTATAATTTTTTTGTAGAATTACATGCTGTTATTGTTGTGTGATATTTTGTTTTTTGTTCTGGAGAATCTGAAAAGTGGTTGTTGACAAGCGATTCTCCATTTACGCCTTTTTTCCTTTCTTTTCTCTTATAATTGTGCAATAAACTCTGTCTTGTATTGAATTATATATACTGTAGTATTACATTTCTTGAATTTAATTCTATTTAAATTACAGATGTTAATTCACTATTATTGTTTCGATAAATTTCATCTTTTAGTTATAATAATGTTTATTTTATGCTGTTTTAACAAGTCATTATTGTTGTTTTTTATATTACGTATATTGCTTAGAAAAAATTAAACATGTTCACTTTTATTGTTGTATTAAATTTATTTGCAATGTTCATACGTTTACGTTATATTTGATAAAATATTTTATATAATCAGTTATTAATTATTATATGTATATAGTATTTTCTGTGCTAGCTGTACTAAATGTTTTGAAATTAAAACTATGGAAATATTATACAAAATTTTCAATTGGATTTTTTAAGTGCTATCTAGTTAAATTGGTGAAATAAATTGCATTTTCTAAGAAATATTGTAGGAAGGAATAGTTATAAAGATGAATATTCAATATTTTTACCTTAAATGGTGTTTGAAAATTAAAAAAAAATTGAGATTGGTTAAAAAAGCATGTGACTTTCTGTCCCTCCCTGAATATGTTTGAGACATGAAAGTTCATAAATTAATGCCATGTTTTAAACATTTTTTTCTGAAATAGACCATTGTTAATTTATTATTTTTATTTAATGAAAATAATGAAAATATTGAACTAAGATATTATATATCTAAAAGAGTTCCAGCCTGTTCCAGCAAAAATGTTTAATTTTTATAACGTTTTCGGCTAAGCAGCCATAATCAGAATCGAACATGCAATGGTATAGTTTAAAAATTTTAATTTAACAGTGTTCGAAATATGGATCAATAACATATTACTAAAATAACGTAAATAAAATACAAAAAATAAAAATAATAAAGAATACAAAAATGTATAACAATAATACACTATAAAATGCGAACAATGATAATAAACACAAGATTCGTTGATTATATAACTGTAATTAGTGTGTAGTTTTCTTTCCACCGCGGTTCATAAGAAATTTCCATGCTGCTGATAAGCTGGCGGCATCCTTATATTCTTAACAGTATTTATATATATGGCTAGAGTTTTTTTGCAGTATTTCTTCCTGGAGGTTTTAATGAGTTTTGCATCTATGAAATGTGGTACATTATCTGGAAGCGTTGCCATAATAGCTAGTGTTGTGGTGCTTTTGCCTTTACGCACATCATACTGATGATCCTTGAGTATGGTAAGAAGGTTTCGAGATGTGTGTCCTATATGCTTGCTGACTTTATTTTCTATGCCTAGCGCAAAGGGTATTTTGTATATTCCTGAGATTGAGGACCCAATAGATACATGTAAGATCTATTGGATCCTTGTCGTTACGCAATAAATCGTAGACCGTACAGTTGCGCGTATAAGATAGTTGCTTGTTGTCCCATGTAATAGCTTTTTTGAAGGTGCTATCTAGCAACTTGTTATATGTTACAGGTGCGGTCTGGATGGAGTGGGTTTATTATTTTTTATGGGGCGTGTTCTATGCTTGTATCTATTAACTAAGGTGTTGATGATACTTTGAATGTATCTGTGAGTAACTGCTATGTTTTTGATCCTGTTCAACTCTTTTATGCTATCTCTTATGTCTGTGCAATATGTGTTAGCCCTTATGATAAGGGCTTTAAAGCTGCCATTTTGTATCTGGGAGGATCGTTCGAGCAGCATGGGATGTATAATGGGTGTGATGTTGGTTTAACATATAGGTTACCTTTGTGCGTAACTTAACCATATATCAGGATAATATTCAGATTTAGGAAGTGTGCTTCTTTATTACTGAATTGATCTAGGGCTATTTTTAATTCGTACGGATTGCTGTTGATTGTGTTGATGAAGCCATGTATATCCAGTTTTGTGTTCCATATAATCAGTACGTCATCTTCGTAACTATTTTAAATTTACATTTATTCCAGTTAAAATGTTTATTATTAAAACATTTATATATGTTTGAAGAAATATTTCCAAATTTTGTGTAATTCAGCAATTATGCGAAGCCAGCNTACTATTTTATCTCTTAAATATTTATTAAAACAAACTTTAAAAATTAATTTAATTCAAAAAAAATGGACAAAATCACTTTCAGATTGAAGTAATAACCTTTATTTGCTTCATTTCATTGATGGTTATTATGTATTATTGACATTAAATATTATCCTCATCTCATTACATAACTTTCTTATAAAATCATATTTATCTTACTCAGGTTAGACAAATTTATTTTATATTGTTATACTTTTTCAATTATTTAAGTTTTCTGAATGAAGTGTTACGTATATTTGTTACATGTGTAAATCTTTATTCATCCGAGATAATATATAAGGTATAAGAACTAAATATTTAGATTTTAATAATTGTTAGAAAGTGAAATTTTAAAGATTTTATTACTACGGATAAAATGTATTTATTTTATTTTTTTATTATATATAACACATAAAATATATGTCTATATCTTTATTTTATCATGTTATAGAGTACTACAGAATCTAAAAATGTCCTATATACAATTTCAAATGCATTGTTTTAGCACTAGAAGGATTCAGACTAGCCACTACTCAAACTACAGAAATGCAAGACATAATGGTTGACAAAGTCTACTCGACAACCATGTCTGCCTGGAAAGAAACATGATAGTGCGCTTCCAGCGCTTGAGTTTCCACGCCTGAAGTACGGCCAGACCAAAATGGAAGTACTGTACACTAGTTGAAGAAGCAGTAGATGGCCAATAGAAGACATATACTTTAATTATAGCGAAAAATGTAGGGACAGGGAAATAATAATAAAAGAAGGAAAGAAATAAAACAAAAATAAGAGAATGTAATAAAATAATAATCACTTTATGATAGTATTAACAGCTGAATTAGGAAGCAGAAGCGATAAGTTGAATCCGTCATATACCAAGTAGTACTAGTCCTGAGATTCACACAAGTTATATGAGATGCCCAGAGAGAAAGTAAGTTGAAAATAAAACAGGTGGAATTGTATCAGAAAGAAAGGATAGGCGAGTGGATGCGAGAGCACTAAGAACACCAAAAAAAGTGAAAAAAAGACCAGACCCTGCACCGAGGGTATACACTGTAATACTAAGGATAATATATTTCGTTTAAAAAGTATAATTGCACAGAAGTCTGTACTATCAATCTCGCTCCCTTTCTATTCCTTACTTTTAGAACCTTATGTTTCTGTAATGTTTGCTTGCATTTCTTGGCTCTTTAGTGTAGCACAGAAAATAAAGTGTAGTGAGATTGAAGTTTTTCCGCAGCTCTTGGCAATGCTATAGAAGAACATATTAAGGATTAGTAAGTCAGAACTTTAACATTTTCTAGTATTAAAACAATGCTATGTTTGAAAGACTATGCATATAGGATATTTTTGGAACTCCTAAGCCGCTAGAATGCTCTGTAAAATTGTTGCCACTATCTTTACGAGATAGTGGCAATATTTTTACAATATTTCTACAGGAGAATATTTCTAAGAGATAGTGGCAATTTTTTCCTGTAGAAAATTTTATATATTATTATATAAATTGTTTAAAATTTCCATATTGGTCAGTTTTTCTTGACAGTTTACGTCAAAGTTTCCTTACATACGCACAGTGCAGTACATTGATGAAGCTTTCGACATGCTTAAATAGTGGCGAAGCTACCATAGATGTTGACTATGCAAATGTATAGGAGTCAATTTTGTCAAGAAGGAAGGAAAAAAGCTAGGAAACAGCGAATTAAATATGAAATATTAGAAATGGGCAATATCATTATTCGTAAGGGCCCTGAAAGAAACCAGCAGTTTACAGCAAAGTCTTTATTACATCATTTGCATAGGGCCTAAAATTTGAAGCTTTGCTGTTGGAACTAATTGAGATTTAATCTGTTATAAAATGTAAAGAAGGAATTAAAAATATTTTGAACGATATTTTAGTATTGAACAGGATTTTAATTAATTGAAATTATTTAAAATCTACCAGATTTAAAAGATAATAAAATATATGTATTTTAAAAAATTCTTAAATTTAAATAACATACAAAAATATGTTTATACTCAATAAATCTTGAAAAATTTATGAATTATCTGATCATTGACAAATAGATGAATTTCTTTTACTTGCTTATTTCTCTGTGTGTACGCTAAGAGGATAATGAAGAAACAGAATTTTACTACGAATAAAAATTGAATCTGGATCGTTCGATGAAAACATAATGCTCTTTCATGCCGCTACCTAAGTGATTCCAGAGGTAACTCAGAAGAATGAATTCTTCTGAAAGTTTCTTGAAATGATTTACTTGTTATATTTCAATGATTTAAATATTTATGTACCGTATGTGAAACAAAACAACACACAATAAATCCATCAAAACTATCATCCATGATACATTCCAATTTTAAATAACAAAGCAAACAAAGAAACGCAACAAAATCCATCAAACTATAATCCCATGACTCATAAAAATGTTAGTATTTTGTATTTTTAACCTCTCATCTTTTATACGATTTATCAAAGATATTTATTATATTGACAATATAATATATAGTAGTGGTTCTTAACTGATGTGCTGCTTCATGTTAGTTTGCCGCAAATTTCTCATAAGGATGCCACCAACGTTTAGAAATATAATTAAAAATACTAATTGTTTCTCTACTTTTCAACAACATTTATATCTAATGTTATTTTTTTATTTATATACTGTATATAAAAGCATCTTGTATTTGATACTGGCTTCTCGATATACCAGGAAAAATTATAAGTGTGCGAGTAGCTTAAAAGACTAAAAGGCATTAATTAACATATAATTGAGTAGTATCATATTATATAAAAATGTTAATTATACATGATTCAATTAATTTTTGAAATTTGTGAAATTTATGGTTTATAATTTTTAAAATCATTTTCAATGTTTTAGAAGTTTTGCCTTATGATTAATTTATAAACAAAACAGTTTAATTTTAAATTATCGGTATAAATATATCCTAGTGTGACGAAGAATAAAAAATTATTATTTTAAAAGTTTCATTTGTCATGAATTGGATCAATGTGTAGATCTATCTCTCTCATGCTTTATATAAAGTATAGCTAGAAAACTAGAATTAACGAAAAGGAAAGTCTCTTTGAATGCTGTTCAATACTTTTATGGATTTTTTGTTAGTGTATATATATATATATATAAATGCAGTATATAGAATCTAGAATATGTTTTATAATGATGTATATTCCGACGAAAGAACGTATAATAAGATATGTTGTCAGCCATTCTTAACAACGATATACAGAATGCTACAATAAATTTGCGAGAGACATATGGCTAGGAAAGTTACTTTTTTTAAACTTCTGAAATATTATTGTAAATGAAGCTATATAAAACGCAATAAAATTAATAATTAAGAAATTATCATGAGGGAAAAACAGAATAAATAAAGTCTGTTAATTTTTATGAATTCTATTACAGTACGTTAAAGTAAATGCTTTTTCTTTTATTTCATAGAGCGCGGTAAAGCTCTGTAGTGATGCTCAGCCACAAGTGTATTATTAAAGTGCCAAACTTGGCCTTTAATATCTACACAATCAATGAACCGATTCAGGTGAAATTTAAAATATTTAGTGTCCTTGATAAACAATATTGAGGTTTTTAATTTTGAATAAATTTGTTGGACCGTTTTGGACTTATGAGATCAGTATTTTGTCACCCAGAATTACAACATGAGAGAATAGAATAGAGATACTAAGCTACCGAACAATCTAAAAGGTGTTTGCCTATGTTTAATAGCTCGTTCGAGAACTGATCGCTTCCTTTTNCAAATGTTTAAAGAGTAAACAAATATTATTTTATATTCTTTCTCATAACACAGATAAAAAGAAAATAATAATCAGTTAAATGAACTATATTTTTTATATTTGTTCTGAGAGCAACAAAATACAAAATGAAATTTTTATACTCTTTAAAATGTTCGTTTAAAAAGCTTCCTATTGTGATGTTTATATTATAATATCACAATAGGAGCCTTTATATTTTAGATCCATCACTTATATTAAAATAGCGGAAATAGAATGATTCGGACAGAATAGAGCTTGAAGGAGTATGAATTCTATCTGGAATAGTGAGATTTCCTGCCTTAGCAGATGTAGCATTTTCATTGGTCTAATAACTTATATTATACTCTTTGAATCGATCTTTATAAAATTACTGCTTGAAACGATGCACACGAAAAACAAACACAACAAATAAAACAAATGGAAAATAGAAAGTAAAACATAACGAATGAATGCATAACATCTTTTAATCGATGAATCTCTAGATCCATTCATTCCATTCTCTTATAAATTATGTAAAGGATCGATATTTACTGAAAATTTTAAATCTAGAATTGTAAGTTGTAACGTTACATAATCAAATATACGTAAAAGATAAATCCATTGTATACAAATATTGAACATTATAATTATACGGTATACAATTTTTATTAATTAAATCATCAAGTATTTAACTATGTAATTTAGTTATTTAAAATATTTATAATAAAATGTGCTATTAATTTTTATTTATTTTTTAAATCTTTTATTTTTTATATAATTATGTTTAGAACTTTAATTTTACATTCTTAAAAGACAACGTTTTACAGATAATTATGTACGAGTATATAATATTTTTATTTTAACAAGTGCTTTTTTAAAGTAAGCGTGTCAAAAATATATAGCCTAAGTATTTTTGTATAAATTTTATTAATGTTAATTCTGATATTCTTATTTTTTTACTTTGTTATTTATAAACTTCAATACTTACTTTGTAAAAAGTAAAATTTTATTAATATCTTAAAATGATCAATTTTTTTAATTTTATAAAAACTCTTGGAGTAATATACTAACAAAAGAATTCGTAATTTTCGTTTTAATATCTTCTGTATCTTATAATAAAAGCTTTATTTGTCGATTGTGAATAAACAATCCCTTTAAAGCAGTCATTATATTTTTCTATGCCTCACAATTCATAAAAATTTCAGACAATTACAGCTGTTAAATCGATTCTTTGACAGATAGATTGTTCATTGTCTTATCTTGCTGATTTGATACACTGTCTCTTGTAATTTATCTAATTATAAAAAATAAGCTCCCTAAACAAATTACATTACTTGATTTTTATCGACAATTTTTTTATTTTCAAGAAATCAATTTTTAATAGCTATTCTGGTTATTTTTAAAGAATAAAACGTTATTATTATTATTTGAAATTTATTAATTTTTATTTTCAAAATATTATCTTTCAATAATAATTTATTGAAAATAGTAATAATTATAATAAAATTTATTGTTATTATTTTTAATTAATTAATTTTATTATATTTAATATACATTTTCATCATTACAATGAAAAATTAAATTAAATTTAATATACAGTATTAAGTTTTTAAAATGTCATTGAAAAAATTATACAAGACAATTAAGTTTATTCAATAATGTTCCCAAATTATCCTAATTAAATATGACAATTAATAGTGGGTGCATATAAGTTTCATATTATATTAATATATAATAGTAATAATAATAATAAACTGAATAAAAAAAGATCTTCCGAATACGACAAACAATAAAATTAAAGATATGCAAAACATAAAATTAATTTTAAAAATTTTTCACATAAAATGTAGCGTAATTATTTTAAACTATTGAAATTAAGATCGTATTCTAAACTTGGCATTTGAAAAAAAAAAAAAATTGAAATGGTAGACCATGGGCAGTATTCTGGTCACTGTCTCTGGTCTCTCGTCTCTCGCAAGCCGGTCGCTGATTGGCTAATCATTTGGATTAGCCAATCAACGACTGGCTTGCGAGAGATGAGAGACCAGAGACAGTGGCCAGAAAATGGCCCCTGATGCATTCCAATAAAGTTCTTTGCCTTATCATTTCACTGCAAAATTGATGAGCCCACGAAATTTCTCAGTCTAATCGGACTCTAATCCGCATCCTCCCAAGGTGAGTTTAAACCCAAACTCCTATAAACAATAGGGATCAGGATTCGTTTATCTGATCCCATGTTGACAGGGTCAGATTTGAGATTAATTATAGTCTCATATATAGTTTAAATATGCTGGAATCATCCCATTAATAAATCTATACAGAAACAAGAGATATTAATTAATTAAAATACACATAAAATTTAATTTAAACTTAAAATTTTCAAAAAAAAAAAATTGTTATTTATGTATTATCAGGTGGTATAATTTAAAAATACAGTAGTTCTATATAAACATTATTTAATGCTATACGAAATTCTTAGCTGGCATCACAATTATTAGTTTTTATTAAAAATACTTTCTAAAATTAGGTCCTTTAAAAATATATTTATCAAAATTACTTTTTGATAATAAAGAGTTTGATTGCAATGAATGGTATTATATAATAATAACAACTATAAAAAGAAGATTAACTGTAATTAGTACGTAAAAAATCGAGAAAATTTTAAATAACGGATCATTAGAATAGTTATATTCTTTTTTTAAGGTAGGTTTATATTATTCATAAGTGTTAATCATATTGTAGTTCAATGTACTGTACTGTACCTGCAATAGACTTGCACCAATGGCTTATTATTCTCTACAGTTTCCTTTAGAGAATAATAAAGAACATTCGTACTTTCCCCATGATTTTATCATGGGGAAAGTACCATTTCCGAATTCTCAGCGGAATGAAAGGATGGTCTTTTTTTTATACCAAATCACTAAAACTTTTTATTGATGTCTTATTTAATGGCGATTATTTAGGAATTCAAATACAATTCATCGATTTAGAAGAAGGGTATCTTTGATTCGAACTTTAAGCTTATTTTATAGGAAGAAACTTAAATTTTTTAAAGTCAAATTTGTACTTTGAATTGAGACAAAGTAATTGCATTAGTGGAGGATATAATAGCTCTGATCACAGTAATGCTAATACACTTTGATTTTAAAGTGTTTGANTAGCCAATCAGCGACCGGCTTGCGTGAGACGAGAGACCAGAGACAGTGACCAGAATATGGCCCCATGTTGTAAATTGTGAACATAGAATAAAACCTGTTTACAACGGAACGCGATTGTACCTGCTTGATTCTTCTATTTTGACAGATTATTTCAGAATAATCAATGTTATGTTTTTTTTAATTAGCTTTTTTTAAAAGAATTGGGAAGAAATAGTTGTATCGTTTTTGCGAGAGCCACTTTCCAGACAATGAAAGTATTATGTTAACAAAGAAAAAATAATGATTAACTGTAAATCCATTCCCTGGTGTTGTCGACAGCTTAAACATTTACACAATGAACTCAGCCAGATCCGAACTTATCCGTCCACTGTTGAAGTATAATAGCATAAGCTTGCGAGCATGCGTTTCTGAAAAGATCCTATACATTTATAGTGAAAAGTCTTTTAAGAATAAATAAATTCTTGAGAAAACTGGTTTATAAAATATTTTAATTTTAAATTAACGTTATTTTTGCTGTAATGCATAAAAAAAGTATTTAATGTATTTGAAGCAAACTGATTAGTTAAAATTTCTTAAATTTAATTATTATAACAATCTTTAATGTAATTTAAGTCGGCTGCTTACGTTTCGTGTGAATCGGTCTGATCTCTAATCAGCAATAACTCGACCATGACCATGATGATAAGTTACAACAGTAGATATGATTTAGTCGTTGTTACGCCGAATAATTCGCTTTGTTTGAGCTATGTCAATCTATTGTATCCAAATATCCTTCCGTTTCCATGTTAGCCAGGTTTTCGATTATTACAGTATATTAATATTTTACAGCAAATCATTCAATTTCCTAGATTTATTTCTGTTAGACAGGTTTACGTTTTGTATTGTACTTGGTTCGTTGTTTATATAATACGCTATAATTAGTCTTATTCTTTTATTAATGTTTTAAATTTATAAAAATTCAATTATTAAACCACTAATATAATATTTTTATTTATAACTTAATATTTTAATTAATAATAAAAACAAACAAAATTCTAGTAGACGTTTCGCATATAAAAGAATTGTCTTCTTTATTTATTGAAAGCAGTAATAAAAAATTAAAATAAATAGTTAAATGAAGAAATAAATGACAGTAGAACGTATATTAAAATAAATTATACTTTATAAATAAAATAATACTTAATTTATTAAGTTTTTCAAATAATTTATTATGAAATTTAACTTATTTTTAGCGATATTTAATATACAGTATTATAAACATAGTTTAAATGTTTAAAATATAATTTTAAATGAATAGAGTTATTTCATTAATTTGTTGTATTGTTAAAAATAAATTTACTGAAATAAACTGCTTAGTTTTAAATCAAAATATAGTTATATTAAAAAAGTAATTTTGAAAAAATGCATAAAACTCTGAAACAAGTAAGTCTTGAAGTATAAACTATATATTAAATCAATAAAAAATATACGCAACAAAAATATCCTATTAAAGATTTGAAGATCTATAAATAAAAATATATATAGAGAAAAATTCCTAAAATCGATGACTAAAAATTACATTTAAGCTGCAAATATAAAGAAATGAAATTGAAAATACGAGAAAAGATTGAAGTTTCTTTTTTAGAAGAATAAACAGAATAAAGGAAGATATTGGAAACTAATCCACATGTATTGCCTGATAAATGTGGATTAAGATTCTGTGATATTCGAGATAAAAATATCTACACAAATATTGCTAGAAAGTAATGTGTTAAAAATAAATTAATTTTTGGTTAGTGGAAATGGTAAAGTGTTATTTAAGAAGTAAAAACCAATATTTAAAAATGTAATTTTAACCTTCGTTGGTGATAACAGTAGCCGCTCCAGAAGTACTGTACGAAAGGGGTGGCTAACTTAAAAATTAAAATTATTTCAATAACTTGTATTAAAACTGTTGATTGAATAAATTGTTTTGCGGGTGGTCCGATAAATCATGTTTGTTACCATAAATGTTTTTAAAATCATTTTTTACGGTGACAAATATGTTTAAACAATGTTAAAATTCGAATGTTCGAATATCGGAGTTCTAACAAATAAATTTATGTGTCAATAGTGAGAGACTAAGTCCCTCTAGCATCCCTTTTAGGTCCACCGCTCGTTGATAATATTTAAATTAATCGGAATAAGTTTTATAATGTTAAAAAACCCAAACATTTTGCTGCAAACTTTCATTCCCGTGAACAAACAATGAAAGGATTTTTCTTTGAAAAAAGTCTCGACGTCGGATATTTTCATTAAACTGTATATTGTCAATATTGTTTTGCAGGGCTCTAAATAGATGATATTCGGTTGGCGCTAAGTCTGGACTGTATGGTAAATGAAGCAGAACTTCACAGTCCATACTGGCCAGTTTCTCTATGGTCATCTTTGCTCTATGTGCTAACGCACTGTCATTGCAATATGAAATTTTGTCAATTCTTGGATGAAGTTTTTTGATCTTGGTTTTCAAACAATCCAGTTATTAATAGTAAAGTTATTTTCTGACAGTAATGTTGGTTGGAAGCAGTTCTATCACGATGACGCCATATAAACGCAATTATCGCTTTCTTCTGCACTATTAGTCCTTTGACAATTTTATCAGCTGGTTGACCTCTATTACCAACAAACGCTTTAACAAGCACTTTGCAAACAAAGTCGTGAGCCTTTGTTGCGTTTTTGCACTTTGAAGTGATAGAGCAACAGCACTCAACTTTCAAAGGATTCATGTTTTCAAACATTTCTTATGCGTCAATTTTCAATAATATATGCGATAAAACTACTTTTTGTTACTCTACTTAGGATATATGCCTACATCAAGCGTTCTAGAAAATTTTTTCTAGTCATTTCCAGAAAAAATTGAAAAGTCTAAACATCGCCTGTATAACGTGATATAAGTAGTAATCTGCCTTCTGGAGTTCCTGGTTTCGTATTTTTCATTAAGAGCTTGATTCTGATATGTTGAGTTTTGTGTTTTACTACCAGATCATTACCATTGAACGTTTGATGAATATGGATTTTTTTCATATATATTATGTTAAGCACATACTGCTTAACATCCATAAAAAATCCATATTCATCAAATGGTAATGGTCCATATTCATATTCATCATGGCTTAACCCATAATGGTATGAAAAAATCATTAATATTCAAAGGCGGAATAAACTTTAAAACACACATATACAAATTATTTAACTGAAAATATATAAATCATTATTGTTATTATTATAGTTTTGAATGATAAAGAAAATGAAAAATAAGCTATAGCTTATAATGATATTTGAAAACAAAAAATATTTTATTATTTTTTATCTTATGATTGATGTTCCTCATAAAATATTAAAATTTCCTTTCAATAACTTGTATTTTTACGTCATAAAAAGTGTTAAGATATTTTATTATTATAAGAAGATTTATGTAGTTACAGCAATAGCTAGTAACTATAATAATATAAGATTTTTGCAAGAAAATGAAGGCATTAATGTTGGCTATAACATCAAAGAAGGAGAAAATGAAGATATTTAATCAAAAATTATACAAGCAATTTGTGAGAAAATCTCGATATTAATTTTCATTTTTAAATTAAATACTTCATAAAGAAGATAATGGATAACTTTAAAAGAAAATGTTCTTCTGAAAGTACGGTAATTGCTAATGATTAATGAAGAGTATATCTCCAAAACTCTTATTCTCTACTTTTCTAAATTATACAGCAATAATGAAATATTGCTATTAATAAAATATTTATGCAAATTTTACACTTGCCTGTTGTAGTTGATTAATTAACAAATATACAGTATGTTCAATTTTCTATGTACAGTACAACACATTCTAGTCAATTTTAATAAAGCTTGAAAGCTCGAAAACATTTTTTTTGTCATTACTGTTGAATTTAGAAAAATGGAGAATGTTTATTCGGTATCCAGAGTTTTCAGGTATATAAATAAACTTAAATAATAGGCAAAATGTAGATTGTAAATCGATTTTATAATAAGTTCAGAAACTATTAATCAATTTTGTTAATTATTAATAATCTTATTTTAAAAAATTATATGTAATGAAAACAATTATTGAGTAATTGCCATTAGATTAAAATACTTGATAACGACTTCACAGAGTTATAATATAAAAACGATTGTATTTAACCATTAAAAATTGCTACTTTCTACAATTAATAATTTTTGACATCTTTGAATTAGTTTGCTGAAAATTGACTGCTGATAAACTGATTAACATGTTTAGTTTCATTAAGATCAATGTTTATACCCTCATCTTATAAACTCACATTACTTGAAGACATGTAAGAATTTGGCCTATTGGGACTAAAGATACGAGAAATATTAATCATCAATTACCAAAAAGTACGATTCTGGAGTTTGTTGTAACTTTGTAATATATTACTTCACATCAGAAATATTAAATCCTTGTAGCGACAAATACTTCAAGAAAAATGTCTAATATGTTTTAATATTATGGAAAAAACGGTTTGCAATATATTTTATAGATACATGTATACTTCGCTTTACGTCGTTAATTGGTTCCAGGAGAGGCGACTTAAGTCGAAAAAAATTTACCTATTTCCGAATTTACTTGTGACTAGTCTAAACCACAAATAACCATTCCGAGTTCTGTATTTTATAGATAAATGCATTTTTAATAATATATGGCTAATAAGAATATATATTTAAGCTTACAAACAAATAAATTTTAGTTTTTAATATAGTACAGAAAACAAGTAATATAAATTTACGAATTCATGTACGTACAATACATACTTGTAAATGTACATGTTTACAATTTGGAGATGTTTACAGTACATCTCCAAATCGCGGACTCTAAATAAGACCGCTAAATAAGAGGACAACTCAGAAACACAGATGTTTTTGTTTCGTTCTCTAGGATTTATGATGATTATATTAACGTTTACTATAAATGTACACATTTTAATATGATTTTATGTGATTTTACGACTTCAATATTTGCGGCGGACGGACGTAAAGTCGAATAAAATTACTTAAACTTGATTTTTATTTTTCCATATATTTTTTGACAAACGACGACAAACGTATAATCGAGAACGACGTAACTCGATTTATACCTATATATCTAAAGTAACGTTTTGCATTATTTTACTATGTATTTATAAAATTATATTCATTATATATATAATATTTAACAAATCTTATATTAGACTTAAGCAATTTCAATTAAAAATTAAAAAATCAGGAAATATTTAAATTTTTTGACTTTGAGTAATTCTTCAAAAATACATTAGATAAATAAATAAATTATTCTTTTAAATAATTTTTTTATATTTATAAAAAAATAATTTTAAAATTTACAAAAAGAAAATTAAAACTTTCAAGTTAATATTATTTTCAAAACTATTAAAGTTCAAAGTATTTGATAAAATTAATTATAAAATTATTAAACTTTTTAATTGCTTACGTGTTAATAGAGAGTTGAAATATTTTTTTAATGAAACCAATTCTCTGGAGATAAGACGATCTATCAAACTTTAGAAAGAGAAGTAAGTTTTAATTGTAGTTTTAACTGTTCGAGAGGAAAGTGAGATAATACTTAATTCATTTTTCACAGAAAGCAATCTCAAATTAAGTAATCTTTCCAATAAATTTGGAATATTTTTTATTTATGTATAAATTCTGATAATCTATCTATGTATAAGTTATATAATACTATATATGTTCTTGAGTAATATATAACACTTCAATCTCTATAATTTTATAAGTTAGGTATAGTAATCAACGACTATTTTAAATACTTAAAAATTTGAATTTTTGTTACGCTGTTTCTCTTATTATAAACGAAGAAATAATAAGATTATTGTATTATTAATAATCGAAATAATGTATTATTTACTTTAAATTTGTTTTCATAATGAAAGTTATAAACTATATTTTTGTAAAATATGAATATGATTCTTAAAATTAATAATATTCTTTGAATTATAGCAATTTCTAAGAATAGTCGACCAATCTAAATATGAATTAATAAACTATATAAATATAAATTTTAAACAACATATAAATTTAAATTATATAGCCTAATTTCTATATTTGAAAATTCAGATATTAAATGTCATAGGTTCTGCACTTATGATATTCAATATCCAAAGAAGATAAGATGCTTGGGAGATGAAACCAGCGCATGCTTTAAGCTGCAGGTTTTGTTTTACTTTCTAAACTTCCTTTTCCAATAGGTATTAAATATAAGAAGTATTTTCGAAAACTTTATGAACTATATGAATTAAATCAATAAAATAACTAAAAACAGTTATTTAATAATTTATCAAAAGAAACTTTATAGTATAATATATTGCTTTTGTGTTATGGTTGTTACATGAAAGAGTGCCCATTTGTGTGGTGCTCAAACCAAATAGTTCCTTTGAGTCTACATGTTATTGTTGTATATTTTTGATAATATCATTGCACAGATATAAAATTTGTTCAAAAGTACTGTGTTTAATAAAGTTATTGAATAATTAAGTTACTTCAAACTTCAATATTTATCAATTTAAGACGGCCTGCGTATCCTATAAGTTACGTCAATGCTTAATGATTTTCATTTAAAAAGGGCATAAAACTTTTAACCATATCCTATATCTGTAGACATCGTCTATTTGTGTCTGTTACTTTTATTTCCTTCAATCCCACCAAACTAAATTTTCAACCAATAGCACGAAGGTTTACTTTTTCGGCCAATGACAGTTGATCACGCAAGTAATTTATATTCTTGTCATTTCGAATCGGAAATGGGAGTTCTGACTAAACGAATACGAGAACCGAAAAGGGTACTTTTTGTTGTTTGATAAAATAGTGAATTATTTTTGAAATTAAGAAACTAATATTCGTTTATTTGTGAGTGAACATCCAGCTCACATCATACTAGTATAAATTCCAGCTTTATTAATATATCAGATAAACGGTTACTTATCTTTAAACTTTATACAAAGTTTTATAATTTCCATAAAAATATAAAATAATTCTCAATTATAAAACGTCATTTATTCCTTAAAATAATATTGAAATATATTTTCGCTGTTTTTGTTTTAAATATCTCTTCTTAACTCGTTGCAGAAGAAAAATATGAATGCTTTAAATAAACGATAATTACGATAAAATATTTTATCAAGCAAATCATATGGACCAGATAGGTCTCTAAATGGCTTTTCTTTTTGCAGATAACGTCTTTCTTCGTGTAACAAAAACAATAGTAGATCAGCCATTTTTCTCGATAGTTTTAACGACCTGCAATAATTTAGTTTACTTAACAGACTGGCGTTGTGATTATGTGATCTGTTATAAAACCTTTATGCACCGAAAAGATTCAACAATCCATGTCACTTATCAAAAATGTTTTCTTAATATCCAATAACTGTTTTATGCACTCCGTCGTTAAACGCATTTTAAATCTTATAAATATAACAATAAAGTAAAAATGATTATATAAAATCTGAAAAGAATGTAAACATAAAATTATTTTATTAATATTTTTCTTAATAATTTAAAAATTTGTCGTAATCTGAAAATTATTGTGTAACATGTCCTACTGCACGAGAAAATGGAATTATTATGTAATCTCAGATAATTATCACATGATTTCACGTGTTGCGATTAATTTTGATCTATTAATTAATACAAGCCTATTGATTAAAAAATAGAATACTGTATTTATAAAATAATGTCCCATTTTTTAAAATTTTGGCATGTTATTAATCAATCAGATATCAAGTGGCATGATTTACTACAAGCTATCACGTGACTGTCTGGTAAATATAGAATTATCAAGTAAGATATTATTATTTTATTAAGTTACTTATGACTGAAAAATATTTGAAATCCCATAAAAATTGGTGGAACCAATTTGAAAAGTAAAGTTTTTACACCTATAACAATTTGGCTGACTATTAGAGCATATTTGAACAATATTAGTGAAAGAACTTTAAGGTACAAAATACAGCTCGAGCAATGACGTGTTACAGCCTCACGGGGGCCCAAGTAAATTTGAATTAGAGGGCTCCCATGTTCAGTAATGACTTCAAATATTTTTATTTGGGGGAATGTTTGGGGAATCTCCTGGTAACCTCGTTTTTTTTAAAGCATAACCTATGATGGATTAAGCCCTGTGCTATGCCAGTGCACCCTGCAGCTGCGATCTAGGGTCTCCAGATTTAGCCTAAATTTAAATTTCGATATTCTTACCATAGTAATGAGTTTTTAAAAGATTGGTTTGGTGCCTCCAGTTGGTGGAGGTCCAGGCAATTGCCTGTTTTGCCCATAGGATAACGCATCAGTAAGGTCGAAGCAGTTTTCTACGATAGTGCATATTTTCCGATTTATCATTGCTTCATTTAAACTTCTTATAGTTATAGTCTGTGTAATGTGCACTTTATTCACATATTGAGTTTTACTGTCATGTTTAATTCCAGTGTTCTTATGCCACAACTTTCAAAAGTTTCCATTATTTAAATGTTTTCTCTGAGCTTTACTTCTGAACATGGTTCAACCAATGTTTTTATGGAATAGATAGAAGTGTTTTAAATATCATTTCTAGATAAATTTCCACTAATAAATCTCTTTCCAAGCATAGTAATAATAAGAATTAATGAAAATAGAAGTTATTGTAAACATATTAAAATATTTTCTTATATATTTTATATTTTGAATGTGTCTCAAATCAAATTTTATAGTAAAAAAAAATCTATAAATGAAATTGTATATATAACCTGCTAATAAGATAATAAAATATTTATCTAACATGTAAAAAAGTATATGAAAAAATATAATTGTTTAAAAAATAATTTAAAAAATGAACATTCCATTTACAATTTATGTCATATTAGAATTTTAAATGTTAAGCATAACTTTTTCTTAACTTCTTGACACTTTATATTTAATTATAAACTACTGTATTTGTATTTTAATAGTTGTAATGTGGGTATAATTTTTACTTTCCCGGTTCTATTATTTATAAGAGAGGAAAAGTATGGCGTCGATCAAAATTAAGTTTTTTTCTCATTTTATAATAATTAATTAGGGAGATCGGGGCAACTTCGGCAAGCGGGGCAAGTTTGTCAAGCGCTTTTTTTAAAAAACAAATTAAAAGGAGACTTTGGTTATAGGTTAGGCAGTTGAGTTTTATTAGTGGCTTGTTGAGTGTAGTGTTTTTATTGTTCTCCAACAAGCGTAGTTGAATTATCAAGCAAATTTTCATTTTCGTTCAATTCCATATAATATTTTTTTTCCATTTATATTGAATTGGCAGGTTTTGTTATAATTCCATGATAACGAAAGTTACTTTTCCTGTTAGAAGGATGTAACTTCAACTTATTCACGTGGCCAGATCGTGGCTTGGCATTCT
>NW_019385942.1:34832-64126 GCF_000671375.1 Centruroides sculpturatus | reverse complement strand
CCCTATACCAGGGGCAACTTTAATAAAAATAATTAAAATAATTACAACTTTACAAAAAGAGAGAAGTTGCCGATCTTGCCCCTATACCCGAGGCAACTTCGTCAATTTCTCTCTTCTTGTAAAGTTGTAATTATTTTAATTATTTTTATTTCCAAACTGGTTTTAACCAGTTCTATAGTAAGGTAACATTCCAATAGACAATATGCAAAGCTTTTTTTTCAGTTTGTAGCAGTATTTATTACACAAAATTTAAGTAAAGCTTAACATGCCGATCTTGCCCCGATCTCCCCTATATAAATAGTTTCTAAATAAAATATCATAAAAGTTGGCGCCAATATTTAAAACTTTTCCGGCGTTTTAAATGTTGTCGGAAAGGTTAAGAAATTCGTATACAAAGGAATAAGCATCGAAAAAGTCACATAGCCAATCAAAATCAGTGGTCAACTACGAAAATGATTTATATTCTGTCAATTATGTCTATTAGTGCGCCCCAACAAACCGGAATTTCCGCTATGCCTCACGTTTCGACATTAATCGACAATTTCGAGTACTTATAGCACATTATAATTTAAAAATTTGTCGTAATCTGAATATGAATGTTTGCAGTTACATGCTATTTTATTAAATACTTTCCAATTATGTTCAAAATGCTTGAGAATATGCGTTATTTAACGTCAAAGAGATGTGGGATGGGTGTGCGACGATCCCACACATTATGGAGCATTTGAGAGGATGAGACTGTAGATCGAAAGTATAAAAATAGCCTGATGCAATTTTCTTATTTTTTTTAGAATATTCGATCAAAATTTATTATGAAAATATATATAAAAAGATTTAATAATTATTATCATCTTAATTATATTTACAATTATAAATATCATTTTTTTCTGATATTTAGTTATGATTATATTCATTATAGAGTTATTAAAATATTTTCATATATTTACAGAAAGAATAAATTATTTGTTAATTTTAGTATATGTTATCTCAGTACTATACATATTATTATAATTTAATATGAAAAAATACATTTCGATATGAACGTAGAACTAAAAATAAATTTATATTGTGATGAAACGTGATATAGAGAAAAGAAACTGATATTTAATAAAAAAATTTTTCCATTTTCTTAGATTGACATGTCCTATATTTTTACTTGTAATATGGAGGCCTTTACAAACAAACAATGAATACATATTACAAAAATAATATGAATATTTTCCTTAACGTCTATAAATTTAATTAAATATTAAAACTTCAAACGTTTGCTGTAATTTCTAATAAATTTCATCAAATTAACAATATTTATTAATTATGAATTCCATATCCATTACATACTGAATTATTTGAATGATATCTATTCTTAGGAATTATTCGTATTTTTAAGATTTTAGTAAATAATTTATAACAATTTTCCAGAATTTAATTAGAATTTAGTATCAAATCTAAACAAGAATATATTTTATATGCTGTATTTAATTACTTTGAATTAAGTTATATAAAAAGCCGCTAGCACAAAACAATGATTTACAATTCTCAAACTTTGTAGTTTTGACATATAATATTGTCACAGATGCATTCATGTTTAATAGAATTTAATGGAATTAGTAAATTTACATCAGTAACTGTAATTACATTTAAACATTTTCTCATATTCAGCTCACATCTTCCTTACGCATTCTAATGGTTTCTGCAATGATATTAAGAAGAAAGTTATCATCAAGAAAATTTTAAAGATTAGATCTAAATTACAAAATGTAGTTTCTTGTATGTATTATTTAATTAAAATTTTATAAATAAATTACATTTTTTAAACAAAATTAATATTATTAAGAAAATGTGAAAATTATAAATGTAACTAAATAAAATTATTTTTGTAAGAAACATCAAAAAGATATATTTAATGAAAAAAATCAATAATTCTTCTTCAAATAGAAAAATATTTGGTTTTGAAATGAAGTTTCATGTTTTGTTTTGCTTGTATTATCTAAAATAAACTTTTATACATAATTTAAAAGTTTTAAAAGAATTAACATAGTTTTTCAAAATATTTGCCATGATATAACATTTAAACAATATACATAAAACATTCGTACATTCATTCAGATTTGTAATTACATAAAATTTAAAGAATAGACTTTACCTACAAATTATTTATTTATTCGTATAGATCAATATTGATTTGGTTGAAGAAAAATAAAATTTTACTAATGTAGCATAACAGTACAATTTTATCATTAAAAACAGAACAGTCATTACAATAATAAGAGAAAATTAAACTTATCATAATGATTAAATTAAATTATGTAGCCTAATTTATTTTTTAATTCGTGAATGAATTTATTTTCATTGTCTTTGTTACAATTTTGATATAAAAATGCTAACAATATGTTCAAATCTAATATAATGATTAAAATAATGTATTTAAAATATTTTATAATAAGTTTAAGAAAATTATTAAAAGAACATAAAGGAATTCAAAATTGTAAATCTGTTGAATTTTTTATGTCATAAGATTATTTTATTTTTTATTTTAATAAAAATATATTATTAGAAGAATAATCATTATTTATTATTAATTTAGAGCATTTTTAAAAAGTTAATTTTATTTATATATATTTTTTATTATATATGAATGTTTGTATAATTTTTTTGTAGAATTACATGCTGTTATTGTTGTGTGATATTTTGTTTTTTGTTCTGGAGAATCTGAAAAGTGGTTGTTGACAAGCGATTCTCCATTTACGCCTTTTTTCCTTTCTTTTCTCTTATAATTGTGCAATAAACTCTGTCTTGTATTGAATTATATATACTGTAGTATTACATTTCTTGAATTTAATTCTATTTAAATTACAGATGTTAATTCACTATTATTGTTTCGATAAATTTCATCTTTTAGTTATAATAATGTTTATTTTATGCTGTTTTAACAAGTCATTATTGTTGTTTTTTATATTACGTATATTGCTTAGAAAAAATTAAACATGTTCACTTTTATTGTTGTATTAAATTTATTTGCAATGTTCATACGTTTACGTTATATTTGATAAAATATTTTATATAATCAGTTATTAATTATTATATGTATATAGTATTTTCTGTGCTAGCTGTACTAAATGTTTTGAAATTAAAACTATGGAAATATTATACAAAATTTTCAATTGGATTTTTTAAGTGCTATCTAGTTAAATTGGTGAAATAAATTGCATTTTCTAAGAAATATTGTAGGAAGGAATAGTTATAAAGATGAATATTCAATATTTTTACCTTAAATGGTGTTTGAAAATTAAAAAAAAATTGAGATTGGTTAAAAAAGCATGTGACTTTCTGTCCCTCCCTGAATATGTTTGAGACATGAAAGTTCATAAATTAATGCCATGTTTTAAACATTTTTTTCTGAAATAGACCATTGTTAATTTATTATTTTTATTTAATGAAAATAATGAAAATATTGAACTAAGATATTATATATCTAAAAGAGTTCCAGCCTGTTCCAGCAAAAATGTTTAATTTTTATAACGTTTTCGGCTAAGCAGCCATAATCAGAATCGAACATGCAATGGTATAGTTTAAAAATTTTAATTTAACAGTGTTCGAAATATGGATCAATAACATATTACTAAAATAACGTAAATAAAATACAAAAAATAAAAATAATAAAGAATACAAAAATGTATAACAATAATACACTATAAAATGCGAACAATGATAATAAACACAAGATTCGTTGATTATATAACTGTAATTAGTGTGTAGTTTTCTTTCCACCGCGGTTCATAAGAAATTTCCATGCTGCTGATAAGCTGGCGGCATCCTTATATTCTTAACAGTATTTATATATATGGCTAGAGTTTTTTTGCAGTATTTCTTCCTGGAGGTTTTAATGAGTTTTGCATCTATGAAATGTGGTACATTATCTGGAAGCGTTGCCATAATAGCTAGTGTTGTGGTGCTTTTGCCTTTACGCACATCATACTGATGATCCTTGAGTATGGTAAGAAGGTTTCGAGATGTGTGTCCTATATGCTTGCTGACTTTATTTTCTATGCCTAGCGCAAAGGGTATTTTGTATATTCCTGAGATTGAGGACCCAATAGATACATGTAAGATCTATTGGATCCTTGTCGTTACGCAATAAATCGTAGACCGTACAGTTGCGCGTATAAGATAGTTGCTTGTTGTCCCATGTAATAGCTTTTTTGAAGGTGCTATCTAGCAACTTGTTATATGTTACAGGTGCGGTCTGGATGGAGTGGGTTTATTATTTTTTATGGGGCGTGTTCTATGCTTGTATCTATTAACTAAGGTGTTGATGATACTTTGAATGTATCTGTGAGTAACTGCTATGTTTTTGATCCTGTTCAACTCTTTTATGCTATCTCTTATGTCTGTGCAATATGTGTTAGCCCTTATGATAAGGGCTTTAAAGCTGCCATTTTGTATCTGGGAGGATCATTCGAACAGCATGGGATGTATAATGGGTGTGATGTTGGTTTAACATATAGGTTACCTTTGTGCGTAACTTAATCATATATCAGGATAATATTCAGATTCAGGAAGTGTGCTTCTTTATTACGGAATTGATCTAGGGCTATTTTTAATTCGTACAGATTGCTTTTGATTGTGTTGATGAAGCCATGTATATCCAGTTTTGTGTTCCATATAATCTGTACGTCATCATCGTAACTATTTTAAATTTACATTTATTCCAGTTAAAATGTTTATTATTAAAACATTATACAGGCCTATGTTTGAAGAAATATTTCCAAATTTTGTGTAATTCAGCAATTATGCGAAGCTGACCGATAAATTTATAATATTAATATACAACTTTGTTCAAGACAATTGAAAAAAGTATATATTTAATAACCAGAACTAGTTTTATCTTCTAGTTTACATGTTTATACGATGAAGGCCATTACAATTTCAAAATATTGAAATACAATAACTTCTTATAATTTGGCAATTCTCAAATATAAATATTGCTAAGTTATTTCAATAATATAAAATACAGATTATTGTATAAGCTTATGTCTCTAAAATTTCTTTAAATAGAATTTTTAAATATTTCATGACTTAAAATTGGATAAAGTGAAATTAATTGAAAAGGTTTTCGTTAGGCTTAACATCGACGAAAATTCAACGCGAAGCGACACGCAACGGAGAAAAATTTCAACACTGGATAGGTTAATATATTCTATGTCTCTAAAATTTCTTTAAATAGAATTTTTAAATATTTCATGACTTAAAATTGGATAAAGTGAAATTAATTGAATGGCAATTTCTCTCGAGATCAAAACAAATGGGGGTTCTCTGCAATAAATCATAAAATACTGAAATTCATAAATTGCATTTAACTTAGGAACCAAAATATATTAATATCCAGCAAAGAACTTATAAGAGAAGAAACTTTCGGCTAATTTAATTAACCGAAAACAGATGTTCTGCTATAAATTCTTGTACTTTGAATAGGGCTAAGGATGTTATCAAGTAGTACGTATCCACATGTAGCGAGTAAAACAAAACTTATGGATGAAGGTTGTAAGTTATGAGTGATATCAACGTTTTCTAAAGCAATACCCGAAAGTCACGAAAAGAAAGTTTTTTCTCATATATTTTCTGTACGATTTGCTTTTCTTTTTTTACATTCATATTTTTTATATTCAATATTTTGTCAATCAGGAACAGGAAACGACTTAAATCAAGAAGTTATATCTGATTTAGGCTTTCTAAATTAGTAAATCAAAGTCTGTGTAGGTAGTTGTATACTTGGATTACGTAACTTTCTGATAAAGGAAAAAGTTGTTTGGTTTGAAAAGACAACTGAAGTTGTTGTAATTACTAACTCCAATAGTAATTTTATTTATGAAATATTCAGCATTAGATAGCAATTGTAAAATTTAATGTTTGTTTGTGAAATTTGCAAAATCTGTTACATGTTTGCCTTTTTCACTTCATTAAGCGGTTTACTTTTTTATATTTAATAAAAACGCACTTGCAATATTAAACATTAGAAATATATACAGAAATATACATATTATATATATACTTATACTTATATATATATAAATATAAGTATAGGCCTATATATATATATATATAGCATTCAGACGACAGAAAAAAGAGATCCTACAAAAAAATATATACCTGCCACTTAGAAGAGGAAAAGTGCTAGAGTTAAAGCAAATAATCTTATTCGACAAACCCAACGGGTTTAGACATATTTCATTGAAAGGCGAACAGTAGATAAACGTGACGAAGAAAGACTGGCGTTCTCGTATGTATCGAATAAGGTAGACAACTCACATAGCTTGACATCAAAGATAGAGGAAGGTGGGGCAAGATGAGAACGTTAAGGTTTGAAAAGTCATAAAATGACAACCACTTTGATGAGAACGATAATTTTTTATTCTCAGTAACTACAACATTTGATAATATATAATACAAAATTTAATTCTTGAAAAAACGTTTTTAAAAACAAGAAAATTTAATATTTTAAAATTATATGTAAATGCACCATCTTGCCCCACCCATGGGGTAAGATAGGGATATTACTTTTATATACAAAAGGGACAAATTAAAATCATTAAACTGTCGTTTTCTTCAATATTGGCACAAGAACAGTGTGCCTATTTATCACACTTTTCTTGTACATTTAGAGCAACTCTCTGTAGATAGACTATAAACCTCCATAATACAGGCATTCTGTGTCATTTGTCTTTTGTTTCTTGTTAGGCCTACCCTTGCTGAAGGAGCCTGTTTGTCGTCTCTGCAGCAATAAAGTCTGCCTCCAAAAATATTTCTGGATTCATAGGCCATATTCATGGTCAACCTGGGGCTAGACGGGTACCCCATCTTGCCCCCAACGTACACTTTTCATATTGACTGCAAACACAGGTAAACTTCATTTCAAAACTAAACAATTACAGTCTTAAAGGTTACTTCGAATACATAATATCTTCACGTAAAAGGTAATGTAAAAGTTCACAATGATAGTTACTTTGTAGAAACTTTTTAACAGGCATAAAATTAGATAAAGTATTGCTGAAACATGAAAAACGTGTCTTGCTTCCAAACAAAGAGAGCGATTTGAACGTTCTCTTGTCACATGATCCTAAATGTCAACCTTTTAAGGTTGACATTTAGNAAGTAAAAATTGAAAGTGTCTGTAAAAGTAATTTTTTAAAATATCCTGTTTTGTGATAAAGTTTTAATACTTATTATTATAATCTAGACACGTTAATCCTTAAATATACTTGTATATTCGGCCACAAGTATATATTATGTATACTTGTGGCCCAAAACTCCTTGACTTCTTCCAATGCGGCCCAGAGAAACAAAAAGGTTGGACACCCCTGCAGTAGAGCGTCGTTTATCCGAAAGTCAGTTTCCCGAAACGCCGGTTATCGGAAAGCATTCCAGTCGGCAAATTTAAATTTTCGCTAGTGCTGTGGCGCTACTATCTTTGGCTATATCTTGGGCTATATCTCCAATATTCTTTTTTGTGGGTGTGTGTATTTTAGCTGGCAACACTGACACTTTTGTGTAGTGTTTTTATGAGGACTGTGTTGTGCTGAATCGAACGTTTTTGATACTAGATCCACTTCTAAGGTATGTTTTTTTTTTGGTTTTTATGTTTTTCAATATATTTATTTTATTTGTACAAAATAAAAAAATACTTTTTAACGATACAATAGCCACGATTATTATTTTAAAAGGTTTTCGTTAGGCTTAACATCGACGAAAATTCAACGCGAAGCGACACGCAACGGAGAAAAATTTCAACACTGGATAGGTTAATATATTCTATGTCTCTAAAATTTCTTTAAATAGAATTTTTAAATATTTCATGACTTAAAATTGGATAAAGTGAAATTAATTGAATGGCAATTTCTCTCGAGATCAAAACAAATGGGGGTTCTCTGCAATAAATCATAAAATACTGAAATTCATAAATTGCATTTAACTTAGGAACCAAAATATATTAATATCCAGCAAAGAACTTATAAGAGAAGAAACTTTCGGCTAATTTAATTAACCGAAAACAGATGTTCTGCTATAAATTCTTGTACTTTGAATAGGGCTAAGGATGTTATCAAGTAGTACGTATCCACATGTAGCGAGTAAAACAAAACTTATGGATGAAGGTTGTAAGTTATGAGTGATATCAACGTTTTCTAAAGCAATACCCGAAAGTCACGAAAAGAAAGTTTTTTCTCATATATTTTCTGTACGATTTGCTTTTCTTTTTTTACATTCATATTTTTTATATTCAATATTTTGTCTTCAGGTAACAATCAGGAATAGGAAACGACTTAAATTAAGAAGTTATATCTGATTTAGGCTTTCTAAATTAGTAAATCAAAGTCTGTGTAGGTAGTTGTATACTTGGATTACGTAACTTTCTGATAAAGGAAAAAGTTGTTTGGTTTGAAAAGATAACTGAAGTTGTTGTAATTACTAACTCCAATAGTAATTTTATTTATGAAATATTCAGCATTAGATAGCAATTGTAAAATTTAATGTTTGTTTGTGAAATTTGCAAAATCTGTTACATGTTTGCCTTTTTCACTTCATTAAGCGGTTTACTTTTTTATATTTAATAAAAACGCACTTGCAATATTAAACATTAGAAATATATACAGAAATATACATATTATATATATACTTATACTTATATATATATAAATATAAGTATAGGCCTATATATATATATATATAGCATTCAGACGACAGAAAAAAGAGATCCTACAAAAAAATATATACCTGCCACTTAGAAGAGGAAAAGTGCTAGAGTTAAAGCAAATAATCTTATTCGACAAACCCAACGGGTTTAGACATATTTCATTGAAAGGCGAACAGTAGATAAACGTGACGAAGAAAGACTGGCGTTCTCGTATGTATCGAATAAGGTAGACAACTCACATAGCTTTACGTCAAAGATAGAGGAAGGTGGGGCAAGATGAGAACGTTAAGGTTTGAAAAGTCATAAAATGACAACCACTTTGATGAGAACGATAATTTTTTATTCTCAGTAACTACAACATTTGATAATATATAATACAAAATTTAATTCTTGAAAAAACGTTTTTAAAAACAAGAAAATTTAATATTTTAAAATTATATGTAAATGCACCATCTTGCCCCACCCATGGGGTAAGATAGGGATATTACTTTTATATACAAAAGGGACAAATTAAAATCATTAAACTGTCGTTTTCTTCAATATTGGCACAAGAACAGTGTGCCTATTTATCACACTTCTTGTACATTTAGAGCAACTCTCTGTAGATAGACTATAAACCTCCATAATACAGGCATTCTGTGTCATTTGTCTTTTGTTTCTTGTTAGGCCTACCCTTGCTGAAGGAGCCTGTTTGTCGTCTCTGCAGCAATAAAGTCTGCCTCCAAAAATATTTCTGGATTCATAGGCCATATTCATGGTCAACCTGGGGCTAGACGGGTACCCCATCTTGCCCCCAATGTACACTTTTCATATTGACTGCAAACACAGGTAAACTTCATTTCAAAACTAAACAATTACAGTCTTAAAGGTTACTTCGAATACATAATATCTTCACGTAAAAGGTAATGTAAAAGTTCACAATGATAGTTACTTTGTAGAAACTTTTTAACAGGCATAAAATTAGATAAAGTATTGCTGAAACATGAAAAACGTGTCTTGCTTCCAAACAAAGAGAGCGATTTGAACGTTCTCTTGTCACATGATCCTAAATGTCAACCTTTTAAGGTTGACATTTAGTTCTCCAAATAACAGCTAGGTAAAATCACATTAACCACAAATAAACAGACGTCCCCGTCTTACCCCATGNAAATAATATGAATATTTTCCTTAACGTCTATAAATTTAATTAAATATTAAAACTTCAAACGTTTGCTGTAATTTCTAATAAATTTCATCAAATTAACAATATTTATTAATTATGAATTCCATATCCATTACATACTGAATTATTTGAATGATATCTATTCTTAGGAATTATTCGTATTTTTAAGATTTTAGTAAATAATTTATAACAATTTTCCAGAATTTAATTAGAATTTAGTATCAAATCTAAACAAGAATATATTTTATATGCTGTATTTAATTACTTTGAATTAAGTTATATAAAAAGCCGCTAGCACAAAACAATGATTTACAATTCTCAAACTTTGTAGTTTTGACATATAATATTGTCACAGATGCATTCATGTTTAATAGAATTTAATGGAATTAGTAAATTTACATCAGTAACTGTAATTACATTTAAACATTTTCTCATATTCAGCTCACATCTTCCTTACGCATTCTAATGGTTTCTGCAATGATATTAAGAAGAAAGTTATCATCAAGAAAATTTTAAAGATTAGATCTAAATTACAAAATGTAGTTTCTTGTATGTATTATTTAATTAAAATTTTATAAATAAATTACATTTTTTAAACAAAATTAATATTATTAAGAAAATGTGAAAATTATAAATGTAACTAAATAAAATTATTTTTGTAAGAAACATCAAAAAGATATATTTAATGAAAAAAATCAATAATTCTTCTTCAAATAGAAAAATATTTGGTTTTGAAATGAAGTTTCATGTTTTGTTTTGCTTGTATTATCTAAAATAAACTTTTATACATAATTTAAAAGTTTTAAAAGAATTAACATAGTTTTTCAAAATATTTGCCATGATATAACATTTAAACAATATACATAAAACATTCGTACATTCATTCAGATTTGTAATTACATAAAATTTAAAGAATAGACTTTACCTACAAATTATTTATTTATTCGTATAGATCAATATTGATTTGGTTGAAGAAAAATAAAATTTTACTAATGTAGCATAACAGTACAATTTTATCATTAAAAACAGAACAGTCATTACAATAATAAGAGAAAATTAAACTTATCATAATGATTAAATTAAATTATGTAGCCTAATTTATTTTTTAATTCGTGAATGAATTTATTTTCATTGTCTTTNAAAACGTGTCTTGCTTCCAAACAAAGAGAGCGATTTGAACGTTCTCTTGTCACATGATCCTAAATGTCAACCTTTTAAGGTTGACATTTAGTTCTCCAAATAACAGCTAGGTAAAATCACATTAACCACAAATAAACAGACGTCCCCGTCTTACCCCATGACCCCATCTTGCACCACCTTCCCCTATAACCCTTCACATCCTGTGTCATTTGTCTTTTTTTTCTTGTTAGGCCTACCCTTTCTGATGCCTGTAACTTTTGATTTTACGGAATTTTTTTCGGTAAAGAAAGACCGCTTTCTCGGGTTGCCGATACTGCTGTTCATTGTTTTTGTTGTTCTATCAGCTGCTGCTTGTGCGGTGTATCTGTTAAGATTGTTGTTTTTCCTCTCCTTCTGTTATTTTTGAATTTTTTCTTGGTCCAACATGTGGAATTGGCATTACTTCTATGGGAGAGACTTGAGTAAAAACTGAATGAGTAGGCCTACTTGTAGTGGTGTAATCGGTGACCGTTTCTGTACCCAGATTAGGCATATCTCCATCTTCATGGTTTTGATTGTACTAAAACGAGCATCCTAGTGTGTCCTGCTGCTGAAGGAGCCTGTTTGTCGTCTCTGCAGCAATAAAGTCTGCCTCCGAAAATACTTCTGGATTCACAGGCCATATTCATGGTCAACATGGGGCAAGACGGGGTACCCCATCTTGCCCCATCATCTTACCCCAACATGCACTTTTCATACGACTGCAAGCAAAGGTAAACTTTATTTCAAAACCAAAAATTACGGTCTTAAAGGCTACTTCGAATACCATAATATCTTAATCTAAAAGCTAATGTAAAAGTTCACAATGATATTTTGTAGAAATTTTGTAGCAGGAGTAAAATTAGATGAAGTATTGCTGAAACATGGAAAACTGTCTTGCTTCCAAAAAAAGAGAGCGATTCGGACGATCTGTTTTGAGATTGACATTTAGTTCCCCAAATAACAGCTAGATGAAAGCACGCTAACCACGAATAAACAGACGTCCCCCGTCTTACCCCATGGCCCCATCTTGCACCACTTTCCCCTACATCTTGTGGCGCATTAATCGACAACAGAAGATATGTGAATATCATAACGCATTATGAATAGTCAGTTTAACGTTATGGAAAACGATGCTTATACGTACTGGACCNAAACAGACGTCCCCGTCTTACCCCATGGCCCCATCTTGCACCACTTTCCCCTACATCTTGTGGCGCATTAATCGACAACAGAAGATATGTGAATATCATAACGCATTATGAATAGTCAGTTTAACGTTATGGAAAACGATGCTTATACGTACTGGACCGGTCGGTAATCGTGAATGAGCAGAATGAAAAATCGATTCGATTATTTACGGCTGCCATCAAAATGGGAGATGAACTCTTCTTCCAAAAATCTACAAGCAAAGGAAGAATCCTAACTTATAATATTTGAATAAGTTGTTGAAAGACATAGAAGTTACCATAATGACATGGTACAAGTAGCATAACACCTCTAGTAAGCAACGAAAGTAAATAACTTATGACAAAGTGTAAGGACCACTAATAAGGAAGATGCCTGCAGGAACAAAAAAAAAAAAAACAGAGTGAACTGAATAGAGATTTACTTTATAATAATGAAAATAGTTTCCTTTATTGCCAGAAATTGAAAAATCATTAAATAAATTAGAAATTACTAAGAGAATGCAACAACAACACAAAGGTTGGATTAAATTGGATTGATGGTTTAATGCAACGCAACACACGGGCGATCTGCCTCCCGGAGAACTTTTATGAGAAACTGGCTCATATTTAGATATGTTATAGAGGTGAGGAAAACCTGATAAACTCAGCTCAACCAGCGCGTTAGTGAGACGCCGGATAGCCAGGTGGTTAAGATAGCCGCTTAACGCTCTAGAAGACCAGGGATCGTTCGAAAGCTGTAATAATATTTCGGTGGGCCGCCTGGATTTGTTACTATCCGACCGTCGCATCGTGGTCCTGGTCGAATCCATTTTTGGCTTGCTAAAAAGAATGGAAAGAATTAAAAACAAAAGTCGTTGATGAGGCAGAAACCCGCGACTAACTATCAGCATTCAGTAGATTTATCTACTCGCTTAAAGATGGATATGCTCGTCCTACCTTCCTGCATGTTTTAAACTGCTTCAGACAAATCGTTAGAGGTATATCACCATATTTGTGTTTTTATGTCATGCGAATACAGAAAAATCTACGCTGCTGAGCTCAGTTTCCTTTTCCTAGAAAATACTTATTTAAATTATCATTAGATAATTTCTTTATTTTTAATAGAAAAAGAATTTATGTAATAAAAGTTTAATAAAAAAAATAAGAAATTAAATTATTAATGTTTCTTTTGAGTAGATTTGTGATTTTATGTTATAATAAAAAATTTAAAAATGATAAGTTATAGCATCGCCTAATTTTAGGTTATTAAATATTTATAAAAAATATTTATTTGTATTTTTATAAACATTTAATAAACTAAAATGAGTAGAGACTTTTGAGTTTAATGAATGTATGTCGTGCTATTATTATTATTTTTTAAAATAAAGTTTAATTATACTAACTGAAAAGTAGATTAAATTCACATTCACTGATCACTTTCTAATAAACTGATCCTACAAGAAATATTATAATTTGAATAATTTAAAATATTAATTAAAGAAATAAGTATATTTGAAAAATATTTCTTTTTATTTCTTAATTATTGATTTTGTGCAAGTCATAAAATTGTAAAGTTTTACAAATACTTGCATTATTTTTACAACATATATAATTAGGTACTAAAATTAATGAAATTTTTAAGAGAAAAATTTAATTTTTATTTAAATTTATTGATTAACATAAAAATCCATTTACTTTAAATAGAAATTTTCAGTTACCTAAAATGAAATAAATACATAAATTTAGTTTTGTTATAGTATAGTCAAGATTAAATTTATTAAATATATTGGTGTTTGAGATATTACTGAATTAACTAATAGATTTAATGGAAGATGCATCAATAAAATTAAACATAAGTTAAAATATATACTTATTTAATCGTCTACGAATATTAATCTCAAACGGAATATTTATTTAAACGTTCGGTTACTAGTTTTGTTGTGTATTTTAAAGAATTAAAAGCTATTGGCTTTTATTTTAGTAACATATCATACATTTATTAGTAATGATTTTTGTCTACGAAAAAAGTTTAAAAGAGTTTACTCTGAAATCATCTAACTCCTTGTTTACTCTGCTATTAAGACAGCAATAAAATCGTCAGTAGAAAAACAGTTAAATAGTTATGTTGTTTGTATATTTATTTTTTAAAATGAAAATACAATAGCAATAGAAAACAACCTCTTCTAACTCTGCCATTAGAACAGATAAAAAAGAACGATAACAGATAATTATTAACGCACCATTCCTTCACCAAAGAAAATTGTTTTTAGAGACTGAATTTATCTGTTTTTCAAAATCATTATAAATAGTAACTGGTTATCAAATACCAGAAAAGAAAAACAGAAATCCTTATAAAGGTTCAACATATGAAATGCTATTTTTGAATCCCAATCTTACAAAATAGGAAATTATTTCGATATTTCTAATAGTTACTTAACTAACAAATTTACACATTCTGAAGTACTTTCCATTTAGAAATTCTTAATATTTGAGCTGAACTAATATACGAAAACATCATTTGAAATTTAATTTTTAATTGGTCAATTTATCAAATCAAACAATAATTTAATGTAAGTTTATAAATAATCAGCAAAGAAGTATTGTTGATGCGTTATGCTCATCAGAAGAAATTAATTGAATTCCTATTTTATTTGCTTTATTAATAAAAACGTTGATTATATAAACCAACAAATCTATTTATTTATAATATTACATAGGAACTTCGACCACTCGTTTCCAATATAAACCATGACGATTCATCGATTCCTAGTGCAATTGTTTCTAATTTTACTTTCCCGGCTGTTATATATAACAGAGGAAAAGTACGGCGATCTGTCAGAACATCACGTCCAACATTTTTACATTTTTGAATTTAAAATACCTTGAAACGTCGAGAAATGCAAAAAAAAACCGAAACTTTTTTCTATATGTATGGATGTTAGTGTGTGCGTGTATCTAGCACGATTTTGTTCACCCCTTTTTAAAGCTTAATAACGCCAGTACATTTTGTCAAAAATTTCTGAAATTTTTCAAGGAAGATTGTTTATTAGGGGATAAAAGCGATTAAAGTTTGGTAAGTAAAAGTCGAGTGGGTAGTGCGATAAAGGGGATCGTGTGTATTTCGAGTAGGATTGGACTTAATGATGATTTCACTTGTTATTAGCATTCACAATCTTTCTTTACCCGTATAAAAACCATCCCTACACTTAAAATTAAACTTTTTGCCATTTCATAATAGTTAAAAATATAAAACATTTTAAAAAGAAAATACAATAACAGATGGCGCCAATAAATGTTACCGGAAAAGTTATGCAACTCGTTGCTAGATTTTTTCTTGTTTATCTATGAGAGAAAAAAGAGGAAACCTGAATAAAAAAATTGAGGGTCGTTTTTGATCTGAATCTTAATTGAACAGTTATTATGCGTCTAATTGTAATAACGTAATTTCTGTGTTTTAAGTTTAACTATATAATATATCAATAATATTGCCAAAAACAACTCTACTAAAACCTGATACATTATAATATTAAAGCCAACCACTGCCGTATACCATGGGCCATATAACGGTTATATTAATTAATTTAATAATAAATTACCAAATAATTTGACCCTAGAGGGAGGCGTTAGGTGCTATCTCGTAATAAATTTAATAATTTAGATTAAACTGGAAGAAAAGGCCCGGAGTGGACCGTAACCCGCAACTACCGCTTATCGCGCGGATACATTGCCAATTACAGTACCTGGACCTCCGGTCCGATCTCGTTTTCCAGTATATATTACATTAACCATATAACCATCGTCGGTTACTACGGTGTCGGATAATTTATTACAAGATGATGCCTAGTGACTCTTTCTAGGATAAAATTGTTTGGTAATTTATTATTAATATAGCCGTTATATAGCCCAATATCATACGGAGTGGTTGGCTTTAGTAATATCACCACATCTATGAAAAGCGCATATGAGAAAACGACGATTAATACATAAATACTTCTTCTCCTATACCATTGACTAAGTTGTACTCAAGGAGAAAAATCGCGTGGCGCGAGTATCTACACAATGCGATTTTCTTCCATGAGTACATTTATCCATGCCATTCTTCCACGCGATTTTCTTTCATGAGCAATTGATATTTATACCATTTATAAATGGTATGGATACAATTGCTATTTATGAAGAATACACCATACACTTTAATGATTAGCACTATTATTCAAGCTATTTGTCTTCTATTTGTATAGGATTCTTTACGAATTCTTGCTCCTCCATCTATATCCGATGTTCGGATGAAATTCCTCTATCAATGGTGATTATTGAAGCGCCCACATTTCTCGAAGGCACTAATAAATAACTGAAAAAGTATTATTGGCTGCATTAATTAATTAAATTAAATTAAAAGAGATTAATGAAAAAATGAACTGTTCAATAAAGAAATCGTGATTAGTAAATGAATTTAATTAATGGTATATTACAGAGACTTAAAAATCTGAAATTAAATCACTACACTTTTACGCCTAATAATTCACTAATTAAATTTCAGATAAAAAAAAGCCCCTGTGCTTTTTTATTCAAGTTTTTCCTTTTATAATCCTTCGAAATTTTGCCAAACATTTCTGAAACACTTGCTTTATTACTAAATATGAATTTAAAATAAATGGAATCTTTTAATAGTGGATATGAATTTTGTCATAAAAATAATTTCTAATTTATACCTTCTTTTAATTAGAATATTGATATCAAATTTATGCTTTCACATTTAATAAATTATTTGAACTACCTATCTATGACCTATGCATATTTTAGATTATTTATTTAGAATTGCTTCTTGAAAGCAAAAACAATTTTAATAAACATGAAAAAATATTATAGTACTTTTTTAAATAAATAAATAAAAATTTATTATTATTTTCAGATGCTGTCGAGGAATTTAAAAATATAAAGATGTTGAGGATGTACATTGCCATTTGGATGAATTTATAGATATTTACTTGATAGATGCTCCTTAGTTCTGTAATGTGTTTTCTCTAGAGACCAGCTAGGCATGTAGAAAAAATTATTTTTCCTGTCTTTATTTCACAGGACGTTTATCTTACTTTCTAGCACTACTAAATGTTTTATGAATCCAAAGATTTCGTATTCGAATGCTTTGTATGATTTTTATTTCTTAGTTAATATTTGCGTTTATCTTTGATATTTTCTTGAAAAAAGCTAAGTTATACTACTACATATTTAATCTAATGTCAATCCATAATTTTATATCATACCGTCAAAGTTTAACGAGATGTTCCCTTTATATTCCTATAATACATATAGATATTTTTATTAATATACATGTTAATAATAATGTTGTTTAGAAGCAGACTTTTCTAACTATGCTCCACTACATTTAAAATTTGAAAATATTAAAATAATTTATTCATCTGTGATAGTAAAAACATATACGTGTCTTGAATATTCTGAAGATTTAGGAGAATTAATATATTACGAGATAAACTCGTAGATTTTTTTAAAATCCAGGTTCATCAAATATATGAAATCTAGAAAATTACTTGCATTTAGACCAGCAAGAAATTTTAAAATAACTATAACTCAGTTCAATTCTCTGTGATTTAAATGGTTTAATTAAATTATATTTTATTCAAAATTTTAATTACCGTTCTTGTTATTATTTTTTTCAATGTATTTTATTGTAATATTAAAGAAAGACGCATATATAATTAACATATATAATTATATACATATATAATTAAAACATCATCAGCATCGTTTTAAAGTTCAGACATTAGAATAAAATAACGTGTTTCTAGAATATACCTATTTATTTTATTTATTTTAATTATTGGTAAGTAAACAGATTAATTATATTGTTATTTAGTTATATATTTTAATCAATTATAACTGTTTAAATCTATATGTACTGTACCTATGAAAATGATTTGAATATAAGTCTATTGTCTGAAATCAATTTGTTAGTTGTCAAATTTAGTTAATGTTTTGTGGTTAATTTAATAAGAAAATACTTATGTACTTTTTATTTTTTCAAGCTAGGGATACTTAAAATTGTAAGATATATTGATAATTCTATCAGATTTTTTAATTAGAAAGTCGTGTTGCTTTTCCTTGGAAGCTTTCAATAATTTATATTATTTAGTATGTAATTTAGTTTGTGAATATGAAAAATTTGCTCTATTTTACTCTAACTAAAATGAGACTAAGTGAAAAGGCACAAATATATTTAAGTATTTAAAAATATAGATAATACACCAAATAGTATGTCGTTATCTTCTTAGCTCTTTCAAACGATAATAACGTCTGATCAAATTCCATATTTCCTTTTTCCCCTGTTGGATATCGTATCATATTGAATTTTTTATACACTTGGCATGACATTTCGATTTAACTGTTTGTTGAATCAAGAGTTTTGCATATATTATACGTATATTAAAACTCTCAGGTCTATACAGTATTTAATATTTATGAACTAGATCAAATTCGAAATAGATATATTTAATATATATATATAGTTGCCTTAAAATATAGATATTTTAATGTTTGTTTTAATAGAAACTACTGAATACATATTATCCAATAGCTTCTTAAATAAAATTACTTTATCTAAAATCGCGCTTTAATTGCGATTCAAATCGCCTGATACGAAGACAGATAATAGAGATATCATTTCTCATTAAACGTGTTAACTTTAATAATTTAGCAAGACGAAATTACTCGAATATTAGTTAATAGTTCTGTTACATTTATCATAGTTTGCATATACGGAGTTTGTATAGTGACATAAATTTCAAATAATTTTCGTTCTAAAACAATAGAAATTATAGACCATTTTAAAATATTCAAACGTTATGTGGACAGTAAAGGAAGTGATCGAAATAAATAAATGCCTTAATGAGGAAATTTAATCTACCAACACAGTAAGTGTTCATTACATAATAGAACTCAGTACTACATGCTATATAGAATTTAATAAATTCATTAAATAAGAGTATTAGGTTTTAAGGGAAATTAGGTATGAACTAACTGAAATATTATATGCAGTTTTGGAGATAAGTAGTTTTGAAAATTATTCTAAAATTTAAATCAAAAGAATTACATTTTGTCTATAAAATTTGAAAATTTTACATTGCTAAACTTTTGTATATTACAAATACTATTTGAATTTCTAAAAAAAGATCTTAATGAAATACTACCTCATTTACTTTTCATGATAAATTCAAATCGGTCTGTTCATAGTGTTATAAAAACTAAATTTATTCAACGCCTCTTTTTTTGGCGAATATTTTTGATAAAATAAATTAATTAAATATTTATGGAAGAAATAAATCCTGTACAGCGTTGTTTTTCTGAATAAATAGAATTGCTTCAGGACATTTACAAAACTTTCATCTGATCAAATACTTAAGAATATACAATATTTTTCAAGTACTTCTTGCGTAATTTGCAGTCTGTGAATCAGAAGAATTGTGTTCTTACTCATAATCTTTTTACATTCAAGAGTAGTAGAATGAATTTTCTGTACTTTTAAGTTATTACTTCATATAAAGCATTTTTTTCTTTATAAGCCAAAAATTTATAAATTTATTTAAAACAGTATTTTCTTGCTTAAATTTTGATCTATTTTTCTTAAATATCGCAATGTAAGTTCAAAAATTAATCGTTATTCTTGCCTGATATTTACCATCCTACCGCAAAGAGCATGAGTGGCAAGTATTTAATAGGTTGATAAGCAAATTCATTTCGCTGTTATTCGTCGTTTGCATGCATCAGTAATTTTAACGTTATGCTGTCATCATTAATCATGTTACATTTTGTGGTAAATCTAATAAATTTTTCAAGAATTCTTAGCCTTTGAGGCCACTTTTTCAAGCACATTCTAAGTGGTTCACATAGTTAAAAAATAATTAATTATATTTTTCAGTCTGTAACTATAATACATTAAGACAATTAGGACAATTCGATAGATAAATTTTAAATAAATAAGTTTTTAAATGGTTAGCAATATTTACATAAAATTTTCAACTCGAAAATTACGCATAAACTGTGTGGTTAATACTCAAAACTATTGTGCTTAATATAATACATCCTGCTAATAAAAGTGAAATTTAGAATAGATACCACACATTTTAATTCAGTTTAGAGAAAATGAAATTTAGAAAATAAAATAAAATATATTATAAAAATATATCCGAAATTTTTATTGTTTAATATCTCCTTCGATGTACTTTTCTTTTAAAAGATTCGATAAGCGTTAAACTAGCTCGTAGATATTGTATTATATAAGATACATTTATATCTTTTATTAATATATAATATTTTTGCATAAATTTAGGTTTATTTAATTTTCCAAAGATATAATTCCATTTGAAACAAGTTTTTAAATCTATATTATGCACAGAATTACATTTTGTCCATAAAATTTTACCATTTTACATTGTTAAATTTTCATATTACATATCACTCGATGATAATTTTGAAGAAAAAACTTAATAATGTCATCTACTTTTTACGATAAAATCAGATTTATCTATTATAAAATTTATAATTAAAATAAATGTCTTTATTGGGTTTCATTTGGTGATAATAAATACTCTACTATAAAACCGGTATTTACTTGCTGTATGTAATTTTTAAACTTGTCTGATTAATTATATTGCTTTTAGACACAAAATAAAATTATCAGAGTTTGTTCAGAGGACGAGATGGGCAATCAATTGCTCCACGACCGACAACCCTCCCGAATGTCTGTAATCCCATTCACCAATTCATTACAAAATATATGCAATAAACGAAAAGCTGTAAGAGAGTTTTTATCCTTATACTCTCCATTTGAATAATCTTAGATATCAAGAAAGTAAAAAACATTTCATCTGTGTGTACAGTACAGTACAGACATATTTTGGCCTCCATTTAAAAAAGCTGCCCATTCCCGGTTATAGCAAAAGAAGAATAGATCCATACTTTTACATTGGATCGTAATATTCAATATTAAACTGCTCAATATTTTGTTATGATTATTGAGTTCTTATTATTAAAGTTAATAAATATCCATAGTATATTATATTAAAAAAATGTTATCACTTGGCTTTTTAAATTAGGATTTTGGGACAGGACAAAATGTCATTTTGTGCAGAAAACAAAATTATTCATATTAAACTGAAATATACAGTAATATATCCAAGGAACTTATTACAAAGAATTGCTTCTAGTATAATTGAATTAATTAAATATCTACTAATATGGGGTAGACAATAATAAGGACTTATCACTCCAGTGATAATAAGCACAAACACTCAGGTCTCAATGTAATACATTTAATAAAGCAAAAGGGGTGTACATTATAAATCGATTACACAAGTATGAGTAATTAACATGAATAACCAGAATGCATTTCGGACTATTGGAAATAGTCCCTCGTCAGTTGGAATTAATATAGGCTAAATAGGTTATAATACTTAAAATTATACAAGATAAACAAATCGCTATGAAGGTATGATCAGTGAATGCCACCTTCAAACTCTATCTTCTTACTGTTTGGTATGTATATACAATTTTTTTATATAACACTATCCCATACTGTTAACCTATTATTCTTATTCCGCTAATTTTTAAAACTGTTTGTATTAATCTTTACGTCAAGCTACCGTGTAACATTATAAAGCCGCCTTACGCCTGTCTACTCTGCACCCATTTAATGTTCACTGATCATACCTTTATAGCGGTTTGTTTGTCTTGTATAATTTTAAGTATTATAACTTATTTACATTAATACCAACTGACGAGAGCCTATTCCCAATAGTCCGAAATGTATTTTGGTTATTCATGTTAATTACTCATACTTGTGCAATTGATTTTTAATGTACTGTACCTCTTTCGTTTTATTAATTAAATGTACTACATTGAGTGTTTGTGTTTATTTTCACTGGTCTGATAAATCCTTATTATTATCTGCCCCACATTAGTAAATATTTAATTAATTTAGTAATATATATGTTTTGTTTTGACATATTAATTCAGAAAAGTAAAACAAAATAAACAATTGATAATTGTTAGTAGCATAATTTATTACGCGCTTTTAAATTTATAAGTTTAATCTATGTTTATTTTCAAATTTAAATTAGTAATAAACGTCATGGAAATGATTATTTGTATTTTATTTTGATTGAAACAATAATCTTAAAAATTTTAAAAGAACAATTATTTTAATTTTTTTAAAGACATTAATTGAAGAAATGGGCTAGGATATACAAAAAGATAATCAAAGTTAAGGGCTAATTTAGTGAAGTCCGAGTTTATGTGTATTTTTACAATAATATACTTATAATATTTTATTTCGATTTGGATTTGTTTAATTTATTTCTTTGCTCTAAACATGGTAATTAAGCATTAGAAAAATAGTAAAACCATATAAACCTTACCTTAGATGTCTAATTGGAAAAACAAACCAGCCTAATACTCTTAGATGTTATTTAAAAACTGAAAAAAATGTTCTTTTGTTGTTGATCTTGTTATGACATATATAATGTAAAGTGTAGCCATAACTAATTGCCTGAGAGAAATCTGATAAAACTTAATTTCTTCACACATTTCGTAATAAAATAAAAGTGTTTCTTTTACTTGTGTATATTATTTAATTAAATGAACAAGAAATAAAATATGTTATCAAAGATTCGACATAAATAATTAACTTTATTACAGATAAGTGCGGTTGATATACAAATATAATACAGTAGTGTTTATATGCGTTCATACGCGAGTGAGTTCGTGTGTGTTTGTATGGAAGTGAAATAAAATAAATATTTTATAAAACAGTAGAAAAACAAATTTTAATATATTTATGAATTAAATAAGTAAATGCCAACGTATCATTACTTTTGTAATCACCTTTGTTATATTTCTCTTTGATAAAACGACGTAATTTTAATTATGTATCATTTTTATCGTCAGTTTTACGTATAGTATTAAGATAATAACTGTTATATTTGTAAAAGAAAATAATTAATTAAGTAATTGTGCAATTTAATGTTTTAAAAAGTCTATGGTTTAATCGGGAATGGGACGTTATTTGAAGTTTTTAGCAAAATTTAATTTTTTTTTAATTCTAAAAAATGTTCGATGGTAAGATTCAAAGAAAACAGTTAAGATACAATATATTTTATGTTCGGAATTTTGAATATAATGGAATACAGTTGGAACCTCTGAGGAATAACTAATTAGTCCGAAAGTACTTAAGCTGTAATCGTTTGGGTTTTATATGTAATAGGCTACAGGTATTCCTGAAAAACAGTACAGGGTAATAATTAAGTAAACTTTGCTCGTTGAAACAAAATATTAATTTTAATTTAAAAGCATATCTATAAACGTATATTTATATATTCTGTATCTGCTATTACAGTTTTTAGGTAAGATGATACCACAAAAACTGAATATTGTTGTTTCTGAGAGCATAAGCAAGTCTCTCTGTTTACGTATACCATAGATACCACAATTCTGCACATCATTTCTGTTTGATTTCTATTTGTAAATGTTAACGCAATACGCAGTGTATAATAATATGAATATTTTAACTTAAATTAGTAATATTATTAATATCAGACGTGCTTAATTTTAAGCTAATTATGATGAGTTCCTTGAATTCCTTGAAAATGTTATGGAAGTAAGCATCGATGAATTACATATTAAATTTACATTAGCTTGTGTGGAGAGTTTCAAGTAAATATTTAACGACTTGATAAATATCAGACATGGATAATATTTTTATGTAAAATATAATTAATTTTAAAAATTCAAGAATTATATTTGCAATTCTAAAATGATAATAATGTTTATGAAATTTTTATAGAGTTACAATTAGTGAGGAATACATGATTAATTTTTTAAGCAGTTTCAGTTTTGTTTTTATTTTGTTTCACATTCTCAACAACTTCTCTGTTGGGAAGTTTCTTAAAATATCCAAAAAGAAAATAATCTGCTTTGAGCTTGTTCTTATCCGTTCAAAAGTGACAAAGTTTTAGCCAAATAAATTGTTTTTCTGGGATTTTATCGAAAATGAAAAAGCTACTTATCACAAACGTTGTTAAACTTTAAGTCATTTTTTCATAATGCATGTGTAGCTTCAACACTAATACATAATAAATTGCTTGTTTCAACGATGCGCTCCTTTTCTTCAAAACAAGATTTCAAATATTGACAAAAAATTGTAATCGATCAAATTTGATACTAAAGCCATTAAGGTTTGTTTTAACGATCAAATTGTATTTACTATTTATNTGTAAGAAAAATATATTGCATAAACAAACGAACAAATTTTGAGATTACAAATTTTAACATTTTAAATTGTTCAAAATTGTTCAAAATTGTAGTGATCTTAAAGCTTATATAATACTGTATTTAGTTTTAATTTCAAAGAATTCATAGTCAAAATTGTTTGAATATTTTAGTACTCAACATTGTTATACATGATAATTAGATATTCCTACTGAATGAATTATGTAAAACAACTCTCATAACATTAATAAAATGAATTATATGCAGAAATCTTTATTTAATTTGGTGTAAATTTTAAAATGAAAATTTCGTTTTTACCAATGATCACACTAAAAAATGTTTGTGAAGCGGTTAAACTTTTGTAGTATAAATTAATAGATAACAAAGTAAACTAGTTGCGGATGATCCTTTATTTCACAGCACATATTATAATATCTTTTAAATAATAAAATGCAGATTGCTTATTAATAATTTTGGAAATTATTATTTACAATATAATATTTAGCTTATGAATAGCAGTAATTTAATATTTTGGCGTAATTAAAAAGTAGAATGCAACCATAGCAAGTCTGAGATATATAAATGATCAGTTACAAAGGACATCAGCAGTTTCAGCCTTTCTATTTTTTTTGATACTACTTCTAGATAATATGGAGATTCTGATTTCTCGTCTTTTTCTTTCAGTCTTTTCTCTCCAATAATTCAATAAATGTCAAGAGCTAGTCGACTTTTGATAAATTAAGCTGAGTTCCTGAAAATAGCAAACCAAATCTATCCTTTTACGTTGCATCTGTTCAGATATTGAATCATTCTGCACCGATATCTAAAATAAGTATAAAATATGAAGGAATACTTTTTCTATTAACTCTTTTCTACGAAGATGTAAGTAAAAAAAAAGTGTTATGTGGTGAACGTTGAGTAACGAAAATGGTAAAGTTTTGGGTTGCAATATGAAAATTAGTACACCTATAAATTCCCACTGTCGTCCGTCTGACTGTCTTTCCTTAATCTCGAGAAGGAAGTAAGATAAAATCGGATATCAGATGGGAGGGAGGAGAACAGAAAGTTTAGGGGCAGAAGGTCCCAATTAACTATATATGAACTTTTGCTTTGTGGTGAAAGTCACGTTATATTTCAATTCAAATAGTCTCCCCTGAAAAGAGTTAGATAGATAACCGGCACGACTCCGTTGCTAACGGAAAAGTATGATGTATAGGTGCGAAAAAGTATAATACTAATTTGAGGTGGACGCATATCTTTTAAATGAAATAAATTAAAAATATGATTAAAAATTGCAGCCCGGTATTGTGACGATGTCACAATAAATATTTGCTCGTTCTGAAAATAATTTTATATTTTCTACTTAAGAATATTCTGCTTAAAAAAAGAATTGATATTTTGGAATGGCTCTTCTTATGTGTTAACCGAACAAAATTTACGTATGTGGTTTCAAAGATCAAGTGACTAAAACTTTGTACATTTTATGCGCTGTTTTAATATTAAATCTTATTTTGACTTGTATCATTGTTTTTGAATCATTTTCTATATGAGATTATCTAAATAATGACTAGGAAAAATCACATGTTCTAAAGTTCGAAACAATCAAAAAGTTTTTACGAATTATATATTAAACGTTCTTAAATTTGTTTTTACATATGAACTATCTCAAGAAGAAAGAAAAGAAATTCAAATTATATATTTAAGAACATTAAACTGTTTTATAAAATGTGAAATAATGTGTTTGCTATGCTAAGAACATAAAGAAATCCGTTAAAAAGAGATAAAAGAATCATTCAAAATAGTTTCTTCCTGTTTACGGATGGAAATAGTATAAACAAAATATTTTAATAAAAGTTAAGAAACGTTCAAAATGGCTTCTTCTTGCTCTAATATATGCTTCTAAACGTGATCTCGTTGGCTAATGCATCTTTCATAAATTCCAGATGTGCTTAAAATTGCTTCGAACGATTTTTATCCTTTCAACATAGCTGTTCTACATTACTGAATTTCCTAATAAATCAATTCCTAAACATGACTCCAAGTATACAGTTTATCAGATTTAAATTAGAGAAGCATGGCATCCATTTAGTAAATTACATGTCCTAGCCAATGTTATCGAACACTGTCATTTAAAAAGTCCTAACGATAGCAAAATAAAAACATTGTGGAAGAACAACTGACAACTAAAGAAAATATTTAAAATACTATTTGAAACGATTAGATTAGGAACATTCTTGAAATTCATAAAATAATACATCAATCAACGAGATGACATGAAACAATTAGTATTATAGCAGAAAACTCATTTTAAACAAGCGTTTTCTTTACTTTTTAGTAAAAGTTTTATTTATACTGTATTGTATAATTTTCTGTCATTTCGTTAAGAAACTCTCTAAATCTTAAATTCAATAAATAAGTCAATTAATCATCATCATTAATCATAATCTATATTTGGCGTAAAAGGCTTTCGCCTGTTACAAGGGCGTTTGATTTTTTTTTTTATAAGTCAATTAATCATCATAATTAATCATAATCTATATTTGGCGTAAAAGGCTTTCGCCTGTTACAAGGGCGTTTGATTTTTTTTTTTACAATGCGTATTAACATCACATATAATCATGTCTTAACAACACTGATATATACTATTTACAGATCTATATAGTTACATTAATATTTTGTTATAATTATTATTTAGTGAATTGTTTAACATAGTTATATAACATATAAATCGTGTTAGTATTAGCTCTGTCAAAGGTATTAAACATCTTCTTTTCACTATTACAGTTAGTCAGCAGTCCCATCTGGAGTCTTTGTAGTTTATCTTTTTCATTACAGCATTCACATATAATATGAACTCTAGATAACATTTTTGTACAATTTGGACATATAGTTTGGGTATAGTCTATATATTTATCGTTTATAATTATTCCATTTTTATTTAACCTAATCTGTATAAAAAACTTTTTAATGTTAAAAGCTAGATTCGTCCATATATAATTATTATTTACTGGGTAATTTAAAATTGTTGCATACCAGCTTGTATTTTCCCGTTTTCTTATGTCTTCCATGTCTTGAACGATGGAGAGCTCCATAGCTCTGTATATTATTTCTTTGCTATACTGCTCCATATTATGTGTACGATCCAACAACAATTTAATAGAGAATCCGTATTTATTTACTATCTTCGATAGCTGTATTATCCAACTCCGTCTTAAATCCGTTTCCTTTGATTTGTGATATAGTAAATACAGTAATTTTGTTGTTATGTCTTCTGCCTTAATAATTTTTTGTAGAAACATTAAATATCTTTTTATTAATATAGTGTTTAGTCTAAATCTATTTGTTTCTAGTCTTAAAGCACTGCCCGGGATATTAAATTCTAACTGGAATATCTTGCGTATAAATATATTCTGTATTTTTTCGAAATCATTAAATTTATCCATACTCCAAACTGGGGCCGCATNTAAATGTATGATGTTTATACAGTATGTGCGTTTTATTGTCTAGATAATTGAAATATATTACCTTACACCATTGTAATAACTTATTAAGAGAAGTAATTTCTTATTATATATATATATATATATATATACTGTGGGTCTATCATTATCTTAACAAATGTCAGACAAATTCTAAATTTTCATATTATTTATACTAAACCAGAAACTTTAAAATATATAATTATTTCAATATTTATTGAAAAAAATTTTACCTATAATTAACAGTACAAAGAATATCACATTTCTTTCTTAATATATTGATATCTGTTTATTAATGAATCATTTTTTATGAATGCTTGAAAATTGTTCACATTAATTTAAAATGTAAATACCATTTCTAATAAAATAGTGAAGGAGGAAATTTATTATTTAAAATTATGTAAAATCCCTGTCAAACTTTATATGTTTATATGCAGAGCTCATTTTAAAAAATTTTTATTTACAGAATGCTGATCCTTTTTTCGATACCATTTCTTAGTGATATAATACAAAAGCATTGTTTCATAACAATGAATTCCAATATTATATTCAAATCACATATTAGTGTTTCAGAATAACGGCTAGTTTTATTGGAAAATATTGGATTTATTATTATTATTTCAAAATATTGAACGGAGATTTTCCTGATAGGACGTATGTTAATATAAAATTAAATATTGTGTTTGCTTATAACAAAATAAATGTTATTATAAACATGTTTTCATTTTATTATATTTAGTCAGCAATAGTTGAAATAATAAGATAATTAACAGTAGATATTCGTACACCTATTTAATTATTACATATCGACTCTTATACATGAATACAGTACTTAGAATGGTTTGATTAGAGTTTTTACAAAATAAATTACAATAAGTTATTTTTATTAGAAATATACGCAGATTTACTATATACTTTATTCCTGGCGTGTTTTTAATAGAATTTATATTCGAAATATTAAATAATATTTATCATTATAATTGAGATACAGTTCTATATCGAATTTTATGAAAAATTTTTCACAAAATTCAATAAATTTATGATTTATCAGTTTTCAAAGTTTTGAAATGATAGCTTGACATCCAATTTATATCTTAAGTCTAATAAATTTAATATTATTTCTGAGTTATGTTAATGGCTTCTAGAATGCTAGCAATTATCAAATAAAAATAACAATAAAATATTACTATGATTTATTTAAATATAAAAATCTAATTGTTATACAATTTTTAAATCAGAATTTTATGTAGTATTTTTAATTTATTCAAATAAAATTTTATTATAAAGAGATTGTTAAAATTTTGTAAATAATCGAAGATACTTTTCTGCAAATATATATATATAATAATTTTTATATTGCT
>NW_019385942.1:0-28256 GCF_000671375.1 Centruroides sculpturatus | reverse complement strand
GTTCCTATAGTTCGGATTCCTATATCACGGCGAAAAAATTGCGACAGTATTCGTACAAACATGCTAAAAAAACTCCTATAATTCGGTAAAACGTCATCGCCGACTCGTGTCGCGACAGGATTGGTCGAAACTAGACCAATAGCGGATATTGCACAAATCGTTGAGTTTAAACGAGCAGCGGACCTACAAAACACCATTTATTATTTAACGTCCATAAAAATTATATTTATATTAATGATGTCACCGTTCGACTACGCCAAGCTTAAGCAATGGCGTAGTCGAACGGTGCACGCTCGGTAAGTAATTCTACAATTTTTTGTTTATAGCATAGTTTATATGGATTATTCCCAAAAACTTACACGTATTTTGGAAATGTTGAGAATTAGTCTAGTTTGGAAATGTTTGGAATTAGTCTAGAATCGATTAATTTTATGGAATGAACCTTTCAAACAGCCGTAGTCCGTAAACTGAATACGTGCCGGGCTGTGATTGGCTGGACTCGTAGAAAATGGATTCATAAAAACCGGAACGTATCTACCGTGATATAGGGGAGAATGACTGTATTTTTATTAAAAAGGAAATGTTTTTATTCTTTTAATATTTATATTTTTATTGAAATATTGATAATCCATTAAAGTTTTGATGATAATTAGTTATATATTGATAATCTTCTGATAAAGAAAAGAATTTGTTTTTTATTTGGTTAATAAATCATGAGAACTGTATCGATACCATAAAATAAAACAGTGTATTAAGAAGGAATTTAAAATCTTAAAAAGTCGTTTTATACAGTATTTAATTTTATGTACTAAAAATATTAATTACAAGATTTTTTTTTTGCATTGTTCAAAACTATCTATAAACGATTGTTAAATGTAGGAATAAGAAAATATCAAAGAATTTGATTTATTTCGATGTTTGAGTATGGCTATTTTGGAAAAAAGAATACAGTTTTTACTCACTTTTTAATCTCTTCAAAATATTTATTTTTATTCCTTCGAGATTTATTTCTAATTTGTTCTTCTGAAAGTATTTTCAAAGTTAATTTTCCCTGTAGGCTGTACGGCCAAGTGAAACAATGTCATCGATGGTAGAAATAATGGATAAACTTACTTCGTGGACTAACTTTATGGATTCTTCATTACGGAATGTAAATCTGAGCTAGATAAACTAGAAAGTCAACTAGTTAATCATTCATTTTATAATATTTTTATACACTGGGGTTTTTTTATTTCGGTTTAGTAACTCTGATTTTAAACTATTCAACTTGCACTGTCAATTGTTTAACAGAATTAATCAATGTTATAATCTGGTGGTAAAAGGATGATGTAAAAATACAGAATCGTAGGTTTTACTAATATATAAATTCTATGTAAATTTTAATAATTTTTTCTAAAAATAAACTGGATGAAAAAATTGAAGCAAATAAAAAAATCCAACATGTATTATAATACATATGTGAAACGAAATTCTTGAAAATGCATTACAGTATTTTATGAAACCAATTTGTTTATATTTTATACATTAATGAATGTTTCATTATAAGTAGTAATAATATATAAGCTATATATATAGTCCTGTAATTTTGATTAGATGAAATATTTGATTATAATAAAAGTAAAAAGTTGTTTTTTATTTTACTTGTATTTTATTTATATTAATAATTATTTGATTCCATTCATTAAAATTTTAATTGAGCTATTCGATATATTATATAGTTTTAATATTTTTGTCGTTTATTATATCACGAAAATGTTGGAAAATGTGTCTGTCTTAAGATATCTGTAGCTTTATCTTCGAAATTGTTTCAAGTCCATTTCAGTGTTTTTACATTATTTTTTTATAGGAGTTATAAAGTAATCGTTCGTATGATTGTAAAGATTAGTGAAGTGATTGATACATTCAATGAAATCTAGATGAGATTAATTTATTTTATTCGTCACATTTTGTAACTTTTGTTCAAAAAAGTGAGAGATTTACAGTAATATTAAGGAGATTTTTTAAATCAAATACTATAATTGTTTATAACATAAATCTCCAAATTTTAACGATGTCCGCAGTAAACAGATAACTGCGAAAAGATTTTTATTTATTTACTGATTACTACCATCATTTAAGATTGTAGAAATGCATTTTGATTTACTACAAACTCATTACATTTTTTATACTATATAATTTTAAAAAATTGTGCGTTTTATGGTAAAAATCAATATAAATTTTAAAATTTATGAAAAACTTTTTATTAATTTCATAAATTACTACATTATAAATCACAGATATCATTATAATCCTCTTTGTTTTGATTTTGGGTGATTTCTCCTCCACAGAAATTTCTCAGAAAGCAAGGCAATGGCATAATTTTGTCGTCATTTATATAAACTCTGGTATGAATATTTATTTCATTAACATTGTTTAATAATTTCTTTTTATTCTAAAATTTTTTCAATTTTAGAATAATAAGTAATTGATTTTCCTATATTTATATTAGTTTCTACTGTATTATATTTCAAAACAATGCTATTGTTGAATTTGGTAGTGTTTTATATCTCTACGTTCATTTATTCTAATTATTTTTATTTTATTTCTGTTGTATATAATAAATTTTGATAATTTAATTTAATTTTTTTTTATTTTTGTTTATTTTCTTTTATATTTCTCTAGCTACGATTTTAATTTGAGTTAGGAATAGAATACATAGAATATTAGAATATAATTTGAATATATGATTCATTATAATTTGTACAGTATATGCCTAATATTAAAATTATGAGACTAATGAGGAAGGAGTTCGTAGTAGCTTGAGATGAATTTCTACAGTCTTGGAAGAATAATTTAGTATTTACTAATAAATAAGTAAATATTTTCCTTCAAATAGGCTATATGTTTAGTACGAACGTCCTTAATTAATTAATTTTAAAACATAAATAAGGAAAACATTTCATGTTTTATTCGTAAATTTTGAATTTAAATAATTTATTATTTTATTGTTATGCTTTAAGAAAAATAAGAAATAAATATAACAACTTTTTCCGTATTTCTGCAGTTTTGTCAATTCATTAGGATTTGCTTTTATTTTTTACTTTTTTTATTTTTCAAATTTTTAATTAATTCTTGAGGCAAAAAAACCTTTAGAGTAAGTAATCCATTAGCAGATTTTCAAATATCATTTGATGTTTTTCTTATTAATGAGATACTTTTTTTAATTTTGTGTACACGTTTCAATTAAAATACAGTAGAGCCTCGATTATCCGACTCAATTGGGGACAGAGGTTTGTCGGATAATTGAAAAGTTGGATAACCGAAAAGTATGAAAAAATCCATTATTAGTGTAGTATATTATTATATCCCATGTAATTAGTATATTAGTATATCGCTATTAACCTACTTTGCGTTGAATTTTCATCGATGTTAAGCCTAACAAAAATTTTTTAAAATAGTAATCGTCGCTATTGTATCGTTAAAAATTAGAAAATTAAGCCTCGTTTAAATACTGGCTCCCTTTCATGGTCGAATGAGTGTTGCCAGCTAAAACACGTAAAAATAATATTAAAGTAGCCAAGACATAGCCAAATATTGTAGCGCCACATCACTAGCGGACATTTGAAATTTGCCGACTAGGACAGTCGGTTAACCGAGGTGTCGGTTAATCGGGGGTCGGATAATCGAGGCTCTACTGTAGTCTAAATAATTTTATGTAAATTATGTTTCAATATGATTTGAATAATTATACTTTTTAGAAAAAAATTAATGGAAAAGGTGACTAGTAAATAGTAATAAAATATATTAAATAGTGAAAACCTAAAATGTGACATTCATATTTCTGAATAATAATAAGACTAATAATACTAATAAGAAAGTAATTTATTTAAAATAATTAACTATAAATGAGTCTCTAAAATAAAGAAATATATATTTTGCTAGATTTTAGCTATAAATAAATTTATCGTTTTTTTTTTTTAAACCTGAGCTCCTCTTATATTAGAAATATTGTTTATTAAATAAATCTTCATACAAAATTTCTATTGCAGGCATTTAAATTTCACGATGATTTCTATATTGAGAAAACTTTTCAGCTTGGTCTCGAATGCATATAATTTGCTTAATTCATTTTGCAAATTATACAGAAATAACTCATAAATATAAACGGAAAATTAATTGATTTTGATAAGTTTCATGAGACAATTTCGAGGAAATGCTTATAACCATACAATATTATTATGAAAGTGAATCCTCTAATTGTTCTATTCATGGTAAAATGTTATAAAATTTGTTAAATCATAAAAGAATCTTTAAACCAAATGAAGTAGGTTTTAATGAAACTCAAGGCTATCTTAAAGATATCCTTTCATGATAATTTTAACACATTTCAGGAATCCAATGAATATTTTTTATTAAGTCCTATGTCTTCAAAACTAGAGGAAAATTAAGCGAATGAATACTAGTTTTTCGTAAAAACTGAATATTTAAGTCGGACAAAAAATTGATGCCTTAGTCTAAAATTAAAACAAAAAAAAAACTATTTTTAAGTCGTATTGATCATCGTACACTTTGGATATTTGCTTTTGTGTATTTTTTTTAAAAAAAAAGTTAGGCTTAAAAATTTCATTTGTGATACTATTGTATATACAAGAAGACAAATTCAGCGTTGCCCAGACTATAATAACTAAACTTTTTAAATAGTTTTAATCTTAAAGTTTATCCTTATTACTTCTCGCGGGAAAACGTTGGTTATTTCAGAAAATCATTTAATAAAAATGAGCTTGAAAAAGAAATTGAGAGTCAATGTTTGTTTCCTTAAAAAATAAAAAAAATCAGGGAGAAAGAGATTAAAGAACACTGGAATATCTTTAAAAAACACATATTAGAGAAAGCATCAATAGAAATATCGAACAAGTTTGAAAACTACACATGTGTTTGTTATTCGGTGACTACAGAACACTGAAGAATAGCTTTCATCGCAATGCAAAGGAATTTCATCTTTAGTTTTCTTTTGATCCTCTGTTAATCATCTGATAAAAATCAATTTTCGTTTTATGTTTCGTTGTATAGACTTTGTCATCGTATTTTACAAAAACATTCTCGGAGGTTAAACATTTTTTCAAATGATAAAAAAGTAATTCTTAGTAGAACAGCCTCTAACTAAACTATTTCGAGTGTCAATAATTACTCTATATTTAAAAGAATTATTGAAAGTAGATGGAAATAATAAACTTTTCAAAATACTTTTAGAATATTCATGCATCATTAAGTTTTATGTTGGGGAATAATAAATTACCGGTAGTCGGGTGAAGGGACACCGATTAAAATGATAACGAAAACTTTTAGACTGTTTAAACCAGATAAATATCATTATTTCAATTAAGTGTTGTTAGTAATTAAATTTTTTTATTTACTACTTTATCTAAAATAGAAATAATTATAAAGTTATTTTTATTTCAGAAAAAGAATGAGAAATTCAATGGCATTGCGACTATAAACACAAGAGGGTTTATAAATACCTCATACAGATACAATATGCCTCAACAAAATTTTCCTTTTACTTATTAGATTAGTTAGTCTTAAAGTAAAATTGTTTGTTTTATTTTCAAACTTTATTACGTAAGGTAGTTGTTTTTTTCTTTATTTATTCCTTGAATGATAATAAGTGATATAAGTCAAAAAACATCATAGAATTACACTTTACACTTTAGCTACTTTATGTTCGTAAAAGAATTTAAATTCATTTCTTCATAAATGAGAAATAACTATCGGCGTTTACACCTGATTTTGTCATATACTTTATTATTATTTTTCTACTTGAATTTAAAATTTTAAGAAATTCTATACTTTTCATTTATGTTCGAATTTATATTTATGAATGATTCGGGAAGATCCAGCTTATTTTGTAATCTTAAATATTGAAAAGTAAGCTTAAATAATGATACTACAGGAAAAAAGGAATAAGAAGAAATAGTTTAGTGCAATTATATCGCTTTCTTTAAATTGATATTTTCTTCCTGTAGAATTAATAATTCAGTTCAAATTTTAATTGTTCTTCTAATTTATCATGTTGAGATCAGAATTGACTTTATTGACACAATTTAATAAATTTAGATTCCACAACGTTTAATTTGATCATAAGGTTTTCAGAGAGATATTTAATAATTTTTTAAATATTGGAATAGATGCGATTAATTTGTATTATTTCACCCCTTAGTCGTTATGATATAATTTCTGTAATTAAAGATTATGAATTATTTTTACTTTTTTCAAATATATCACTACAATTAATTTTAGAAAATAAATTCAGTTATCTAAAATTTTAATAATCCTTTTTTGTTATTTGCTGTTATTTTGTTAATTTAAATATTTACTGATTTATTTTAGAGCTGAAATCTAGATACTACAAATTTCATTTAATAATACATAAACTCTATTTTAAATACTTCTAGGAAAAAAAATAGAATTCTCGAATAAAACTATATCGATTCGAAAACATTACATTGACTTTTATACATCACAATATTGAATCTATTAGAAACCAATATTGAACATTGATCTACAATGTTGAAAATAAGAAATGAAATTGTTTACTTCTTTGTTTTTTCCTAAAGAGTAAAGTAAGATTATAAATATTAAATGTAAAAATATTATTATGTGGTAGAGAAGACGAATAAGTTATGTAATTGATATTAATATTTGTAACTGTTCAGTAAATTATTAAGTAGGAGAAAAGGAATAAGATGAAATAGTTATTATTTTTTTATATAGGTAACTTTTATAGGTAACTATGAGAATCTGATAGACTTGAAGATAACTTGAGTCGAATAAAAATGAAAATTGTAAAATAATAATTTAACATATTTAAATGGTTCATTATCGTATTTATTTCCTACAAGAAAAATTTCGACATGCACGCAAAAATATATAAATAAGGTAACGAAAATCTGTGATGAATGCGTTATATTCCGTTATAATTGGATATTTGGATATTATCATAATGTTAATTATTAATTTATAATCATAATTTTAATTCCATATTATGCATTCTGTCTATCGTTTAATATCTCAAAATTATATTAAACACGATGCTTGAAATACGAGTTAATTAATGAACGTAAATTTTACAAGTTCTAAATGTCTATAAACTATAGAATTTATAGTTTAAGTTTTAAAATTAATTAAAAATAACAAGTATATGATTATAATCTATATTTTATATTTAAAAAAATAATAATTTTCAAAGTTATGATAGCATTTAACAACTGTAATAAATATTTATGAAATGACTAAAATATCTAACAAAATTTCATAATGTTTATTTAATAAAACAAAGTTTAAAGTTTTAAATATAATTTTTTGAAAGTTTCGTTTAAGTTTAAAATTTTTCATATATACACATAAAATAGTCATATTGCACTATCATTTATGTGTTTTGTAAAATAGTAACTTGAAAATAAATTATTAAATATATAATTAATTCAATTTAATGATTATTTTTACGATCTTTCTCTAAAATTTAGAATCTTTTATGGCGTCAACGAATATCTCTTTTACTAAATTTAATGTATTATCACTTTGATGTGTGTATGGTCGCATTAATTAATAAAATATTATGGAAATAATAAAATTTTTATGATCAATTCAATATCGTTTAAATGAGAAATTTTAGTTGTTTTATATTCTTATTTTCATAATTAACTCCATTTTTTGTTAAACTACATACATTAAAATAAAACCACAAACAGTGATTTAAGGTGAACAGTTTTGAAATGTTTTATTTTAAAAATTTATAATCTTATAATGGAGAGTGGTTGATAATGTTAATAATAATAAGCGCAGTGGTTGATAATGTTAATAATAATAAGCGGTTAGGAGTTAAAAGTTGAAATTTGGTACACAGTTAGGGTATGTCATGAGAACGTACACTAAAAAGGGTTTTTCCCTCCCCGGGGGAGAGAGAGACAGAGGATTAAGGATTACCCCCGAAGAACTCGGCTTCTACTGTACTATTTTATGTCTTTTTTGCATTTATGCAGGAAATCGAACATATTTTAGACCCTTCTAAAAATTTTCAACGATATTTAGTGTTTCATCGTATATAAAGTTGACACGGGAGCGCATAAGTTCGCTTTATTCGAACTTTTCGTCTTAATGTTCGATTTTATGTTCGAATTTATATTTATGAATGATTCGGGAAGATCCAGTTTATTTTTTCAATTTAATAAACCTGAAGAAGAAAACGGGTTACGAAAACGCTTGTTATTCATCGTTTAGTGGTTGCGGTGAATCTTAATTATCGTTACTCCAGTGTAGTAAGCAGATAACTAAAAATTTTCTAATTAGTCTCGGAAGAGGGGGGATCTAATTCTTGCACTTGGTGAAAACGGGTAAGAGCGGCTATAATCTAATAATCTTAATCTTTGCTATCGTTACTTTTCGTCCGAGCAACGCCGGGCTCATATTGATATATAATAATGATGACTAAAGCATGGATTGTTAGCCATATATCGCTCTCAAATTTTAGTTATGCAGTTCTACGACAGAGTCTCTCATCTGTATTTTCATATTTAATTTAAAAGCTTTATCAAATCACTACATGCATTCTGAGTAATACAGCATAGAAAAGTTCATAACAGACTGGTTATATTGCATTGTTTAAACATATATATATATATATGCATTACATATATACATACGAATTAAAACCTCTTTAAGACAACCACTTCCAAAATTTAGGAAAACTGATCCCTTAAGGAACAGTCTTATCAAAGAGGTAAGAAATACATAACGGATACAGAGTACTTCATGTACTATTCTGTATATCGTATTATGCAGTTTTATGTATTTACTACGTTCAATAATAGTACTACTACATATTATGTATATATATATATATATATATATAGTATTCTATTATTCCGCTACGTAAGCTGCTGTGTAAGTAATATAACAAAAACTATATAAAACATGTCACGTATTAATTAACATTACACTGCAAGAAATTTACTTATTAATACAACACATGTAATTCTTTATACTATACACGAAAATGTAATGCATACAGTCTTAAATATTCGATTTAAAGTAATCTGAAACGGACATTTGCTTTCTCTGTTTTAATAATTTTTAATAAGATGATATCTTCAGTATTTCTTTTTTATTAGACAAACAGACCCGTCATTCAGGACGAACAAATTACAAAAACTGCCAAAACCCCTTCAAAATTTCTCGTTATCAATTGACATTTTTTATGGAATGATTGGATTCATTGGTTCATTTAATTTAATAAGAATAAAGCAAATTACATATATTCTCCACGTATATTACGTATAAAATGTATATTCTCCACGAATATACAGTACGTAATTTGCTTTATTCTTATTAGGAGTAAATAGAGTAACGAGACCAATTAGAAGTAAATAGAGACGTTGAACTTGGAAAAAAATTGAGACGAAGTTTTTATACCTAATGTAACACAGCGACATGCCCAACATTGTACAGTACTGTACATAATGCCGATGGTTTCGATTTTATTATCCCAACTCAGATGATGAAACTGGTCGTCCTTTTACATACAAAGTTGAATCCATGTATATTTTACGGCCAAAGCCCGAAGTTTCACCAGTTCCCTAATTGGCTGGCCATTTCGCACTTTGGCAGAGAGGAGTGGCCAAGGTCAGATGTATTTGAAATGAGCAATGTATATGCTACTTTGGCCGGCCATTTCGCGAAGTGGCTGGAAGATCTCTGCCCAAAATTCAATGTGCTAATGCAAGACTGTCCGGTAGGCGGCACATCTTTTGCTTCCAATGTGATGGTGGAGTGCACGTTCTAGCATAGAAGGTGCCGCGTTGTGACTATAACATTCCGTATGTCTGCTGCTTTTCGAAGGAGGTCCTGCCTCTGTAACTTGTTCTTATTATTCTGATATAACGGTTTCTTTGTGAGTACTATATTCTTTATATTTCTATAGCATTCAATATGAGCCTTTTCGGTTCAAAGGTTAAGTCGTAGGGCACGTATAATATGTGTTGTGGAGTACGTGTGATAACACACATTGCTGGAAGGAGCATACATTAATTAATTATGCTGAGGTTAATAAAGGATTGTTTGCTACGACACGTTTTCCTTTAAAGCAACGAACCAAATTAGCAACAGAACAATTTACTGGGGCTGTATCCCTGTAACAATATTACAAATTTAAATATTTAGAATTGTTATCCCATAGCTACTACTGACGGGACGAATATGCTGGATGAAGTTGGAGTACACATGAATGGGGAAATAACATTTGATATAAAAATCAGGTTCTCGTATACTTTGAATACGTTGCTGCAAGAAAAAGCAACTAATAGTGAGATTCTTACTAGAGACAAATACGGCGCTTTTATAGAGAACGTTAAACAGGCAAAAGCAAAGCAGAAAGAAGAAAGTGTTAACTATCGTCGACTAAGATAATATGATGTTATTGAAGTTGACAGCAAAACATTTATTGTGCCAATAACAGAACACAATGACTATGATTTGTATTATGTACATAAAGAAGATTCATTCGATATATTGCACGATACCCAGCTTAAAATTGGGCATGGAGGTCGCACACGGATGGAAAAACAGCTACAAACTAAGTACAAAAATGTCAACAAAGAAGTCATTACATTGTACCTCCGCTTATGTAAGCCATATCAAACTAAATTGTCAAATCTCAAGAAAGGTCTAATTTCTAAACCTTTGATATTTAAAGAATTTAACTCAAGATGCCAAGTAGATCTTATAGACATGCAAACTAACCCTGACGGAAAATACAAGTTTATACTCAATTATCAAGATCATTTAACCAAGTTTATATTATTGCGACTTCTAAAAAGCAAAAGAGCAGAAAATGTTTCTTACCAGCTACTTAATATCTTTACCACTATAGATACTCCAAGTGTGATTCAATCAGATAAAGAGAGAATTTACGAACCAAGTTATAAATGAACTAAAGAACATTTGGCCTGAACTGAAACTGGTACACAGAAAACTGAGGCATAGCCAAATCCAAAGGCAAAGATGTCCGCGTGATTTGTGGAATCAAGCACCCTATTAACAATAAAAATATTTTTGGAGCCATATTCCAACGTGTATCACTCTTGCAAGTAATGAAGCAGACGGAGGGTACGGAGGGATAATTACTCGTAGGCTATATTATAATAAAAAAACAGGAAGAAGAGATCAGCAGCTCATGTTAGTTTGAAAGCTTGAAGATACTTAAAAATTAAGATGCAAAATTCCCACTAGAGAAAGTTGGAGATAATGTACGCATCCGTACACTAGATGTTGACAGAAGTCGCGGTAATACAAAAAGAGTTCTTGCAATTGACATGAACGTCGAAGGCGCTTTCTACAAGCTAAGAACAGAACATGGTGTTTTCAAACAACTGTATTCCAGAATTGTGTTTTCCATTCTGCAAGAGAAACTACTCACACTGTAATCCGTGGGCGCAGAAGAAAACTCACTATGAACTGTCGCGTCTTCCTAATCACTGACAGGCGGCCAAAGCTACATCCGATGCAATTGCACTACAGTATTAAGTGCGTAACAAATCGCTGCAAATGTAGAAATAACAAACTGTTGTGTAATTCGAAATGTCATAAAAGGTAATCTTGTTAAACAAGTGATAACAGAGATTGATAATTTACTATGATTAATAAGTTTAACAAATAATTGAATTCGATAGTTTATAATTAATCAATATAAAGTATGAAAATATTCAGACCTACCATGACTTTCTTCCCGACTTTTGCCGATTGTCCCATGCTATTTTGCAAACTGGCCGGCCAAATTCCAAAATCAAGAAAATATCGGACATTGGCCATTTTCCGATTTAGTTGGACACTTTCCACTTTGGCCGATTTCGGGTTTTGGCCTAACATATACATTGGTCGGGTAAAGGAGTGTTAAAAACAATTAGCCAATGCATAAACAATAAGTTCTAAGAACATCTGGACATCAAAAGGAAATCAACTGGAGAGGTTTTACTTTACGTATCTATACTAAAATATTGGTAATTTAATGTTATAAGCAACAAATAAAAATATATGAATGCATCGTTTAAATTGTATTATGGTAATACAATTATATACTGTGGTTTAAACGATGCATTCATATATTTTTATTTGTTGCTTATAACATTGCAAGCTTGAAGATATTTAAAAATATTGAACATTTATATTCTCTTCATTACACGGCCATTACACAACTAATGTAGGAAAATATCGAAAAAAAAATGTAACATCAGGAGTAAGATAATTTCGCTTTGTCGAAGTTTTCGTAGCATTATGATAGATAGCTTGTAATACAGAGCAGATTCTGAATAATGACAAAGTGAAAAAAGTTGAACGTTTTAATAGAGATGCAGGTACTATCGAACCTAATTTTCGTCAAAGAACAGCTTTGGGTTCTTTGAAATGGCATATAAATTCTTAGAAATGGGCATATAAACAATGATATAAACTACTTATAAGTAGTAGTAAATTGAAAAGAATAAAGAATTGCAAGATGATACCAGAAGAATGCGTTGTATCCCAACATCGGGCGGTGATCATGGACATAAAATTGGAATGATTCCTATAAAAGAGACATTTGAAGGTAGAGGCCGAGGAAGAATTCAGAACAGTTTAAATAAAGTGGAGTTTATGCCAGGCGAAGACAAAAGTTTAGTACACAATTTGAAATCTGACAAAGACAGGAAGTCAAACAGATCTTCGGAAAAACAAAGGAAGGAAAACCAATTGATAAGAAACTTGGTGTTAGACAGAAATACAAGGAAGGAAAGAGAAAAGAAAAGAAAAGAGAAAGAATATAAAGCATGACAGATAAGAAGGTAGTCAACGAATTACGAAGGCAAAAAGTGAAGTTGCTAAAGCCATGAAGGAAGTTTACAGAAATATGTATCAGAGTATAGAGGGAGGATATGACCATAAAATGATAAAAATTTGGAAGAGGGAGTATAAGGAAATCTAGATATGTAGAAGTAAGGACATTATAAAGAGTGTATACGGAGGAGTCCTAGTGAAAGAACAAAAAATAAAAGAAAGATAGGAGAGATACTTTGATGCGTTGATGAAAGAAGAATGACAAAGTATAACTAACGGAAGAAACTGAGAACACACAACTGAGGAAATGGAGCAGGTCAGGGGGAAACATAAAAAGGACTCTGGAAGATAGTATGAAAAGAGGAAAACCAGAGAGTCGACTCCCAGCAAAGTCATTAAAAAATTAAAGGAATAAAGGGCAACAATATTAACTCGGTTATATTTAGGTTTACTTGTGACGTGACAAGTGCGCGATATGCCGAGAGGATACCTCCCGGGAGAAAGCTCTGTGATAAACTGGCCCCTAGTTAGGTCTTACTAACATAAAGAAAACCAGGCAAATTTCATGTTGCCAGCCCTTTATCAAGACGCAAACCCATGATCAACTACCAGTGTGTTCAGTGGTTTTATCCATTCGGCCACCAGTAGTCTCGATTCGGCTATGTAATGCAATAATAATAGTAAAGTTTATTGTAAAAACAAATGGATCCTCTTAGAGGAGAGCAATAAGAATGGGCATTACAGCAATTATACAAAAACGGTTGAACAAAAAAATGAAAATTGTCATAAACTAAAGCGGGGTCGAAATAACTATTGAATATAATTACCGAAATGGTAAGAGATAAATATTATAATTATAATATTAAAATGTAATTATAAATATAAATTTATATAAATGTAAAATTATAGTTATAATTAATTATAATTTTACATTTATCAAACAAGTTACTCAGTGAGATATTATTTATCATTTGAATATATCCGGAAAGAAACTTATACAGTTTATATAAAACGGTTTTAGAAATGTCATTAAAAAAAGGGAAGTTGACAATCTATAGACAAAGTTGTCAAATCATCAAGATGTAAACTATTATTAACATTATTCATCTTTAATTAGTTAGCCTAATATATAGGGCTGTGATAATATTATTATTCATCTTGTTGCAGATACAAAGGATATGAAAGGTTGAGATAATTTCTGAACACAGATGACGGTTTACTTCATATAAGAAGAATCTGTCCTTCGGGGTAGATCGATCGATTCAGTGTAATTTAAAACAAGGAAAGTTTTAAAACTGTATGGTATGTGGACAAAGAATAATTTTTTTTTGCTAGAAAAGTCTAATAAAATATCATATCTTATGTATCGGGTGAAAAAGTGTTTTCTTTGCAGGTCAGATGCAACTGAATTATTAATCTTGTTTTTGGTAAAAGTTTCAAGCAAAGTTTCATCTTGCAAGAAAACTGATAGTGATAAGCCAAACTGATGTAAAATTTGAGAAAGCTCAACCCATCTTTTCCACAGCAGTTAGATCTTTCAACAAAGTACTAAAAGTATTTCTAAGTAACGAATAATTGATTGTTGATAATCGACTAATAAATTTAATAAACCTTAGTGCTCTAATAGTATATGTTTGTTCGGTTAATAGTCTAATTTGGCATATCATGGCACATCATAGTTGAGTTTATAAAGGAATCTAAAGAATTCTATTTAAATGAATCCCAATTTATTTATAAATTAAATAAACTAAATTCAAATTGAATATAAAATTTTATTTCGAATAATAAAGTAAAAATTCCAGCACGAGTTGCGCAACTTTCCCGGATATTATAAGATTTTATTTTAAAAAATAACTTTTATATTTTTAATCTATATATATAAAAATGAATGTATGTGTGTGTGTGTGTCCTTCATGCATTACCACACCGTTTATCCGATTGCCACGAAGCTTTAGGAAGTTTTTTAATACACTCCCGTGAAGGTTTCTGGCATTTATCCTACGATAGATGGCGCGCGTTTACACGAGCATTCGAGCACAGTGTGTTCGATCGATTTCAAATTGTGAAGACCATTTTCCCCCTTCAAAAAATATCTCTATATATGCATTTGTGAACTGTTATTTACGATATTTGTAATAATTTTTGTTTAATCACTTTATTTCAACTATTTTTTGCTAATTATGTATTCGCTCGAACTTTGTTAAAACCTTAACCGTATTCCAAACAACAACCGAAGTCGTTGGAGGAAATTCGCCTATTTTACCAATCTAGGATCCCCCTTTCCCAAATTTTAATATCGACTCAAAATAATTTAAAAACACAAATTACAATAAAACGGTTTATTATCCAACTATCAGAAATTCCACAACATGCCAAGGAAGAGAGGAAGGAGCAATTAAATAATTAAAATTATAAAGTATTAAAAAATTTATATATATATAAATGGGGAATATCGCACTTCTGACAATCGCTGCAAGTGTATGGGCTAAATTTAGAGAATCCGTGCTTCTCGCATGGACAACTGTATGTAGCCGGCTCACGCGTCGGAAAACCTTCTGATTTATTCGTGTACGCACCAGACGGAAAAACAAAAAATATCCTGTATCCACTAGCACTCCAATAAATAAATAGAATTAAAACGACACTTTGAAATGTTTTCCCGATGAAAATGAATAATAATAAGTTTCGATAAAAATGATAAAATGTAAATTGAATTTTATCATAACGAGTTTGCTTGAATTTCCTTTCTTCTGAGATCGTAGCAATGCGCGACGGGTAAGCTAGTCATAAATAAAATTGTGTGTAGCACCATCTGTTATGAGATTTCGTATATTATTAATTATTATAAATGGCGAAAAGCTTAATTTTGAGTTTAGTAACGAGTTTTATAAAAAATTGAAAATAAAATTCTAGTAAAATCTTCATTAAGTCCGACCCTTTTTGAGGTATAACAAGTGACCTCCATAATGCCCTCACCACTCCACCTTTAACCACTAAAATTTAATAGCATCCATGCCCCTTATACACAAGTTACTGTGCCAAATTTCGTTTCTAACCATTATCTCTGCTGCGATATTAAACGAAATAGACGCCAACACACATACACGGAATTTTTTCTATTTTTTACTTTTTTCGGTTCAGGATGTTTCTAAACGTAATTTGCAAAAAAATCAGAAAGTCAAATTTTAAAAAATTCCAATACTTTCCATTTTTATGTATACAATAGCCAGGACTGTAAAAGGTGAACAGCGTTTTTGAATATCTCGCAATAGTGTTTTGACTGCAATGTTTTGACTGCAGTTTAATAAAATCAACAGTTAAGTCTTTTCCTGGTGTGTTCAAAATGATTAATGAAGTTGAAGGATGGCGTTATCCATCCATCTAAATATATAGTTTTTTATTTAAATTCTGTTCAATGGCATTACTATAAAATTTATAGTTTCTGGATAATTCAGAACCATGATGAAATATAGTTATGAAGGATTTTTGAGAGTTAATTGTTAGTCATCGTTTGTGACAATATTTATACACGGCATCTATCTTTATTTGTAAGAATATCTTATGAGACGCAAAGCATTAAGACATTGTCAGCAAAAGTGATGGAATGAATGACTATTTTCTCTACAAATATACTGTCATTATTGGCGAAACTTTATTCATAATCGAAAATGTAAAATTGAATAGGTGAGAAGATAAAGAGTCATTCTGGAGTAGACCACTTTTTGTATAGAATTCCAGAAGTTGGATATTGACTGACGTATCGTTATTGAATAATATGGACACACAATGTCTCCATATAAAACTTCATCAATTACTTTAGTTAGTGGTTTATCGGCTCCATACAACGTACGTTTTTCACTTAATTTACATAAAGAAAGGAAAATTTCAAAGAAATGGTGAGCCGGTATTGTAATTTCGATTTCAAGAAAAATGGAAACGTATTGTACAAGAGTACTCTAACTGAATGAAACTGACGAGTGAATTCGATGAAACTGAGAGAGAAGGTGGACATATATCAGAACCAACATGGATTTACAAAAGTAAATATCTACAATGTATGCCATTCATGGGTTCAGAGAGTTAATAAAGATATTTAGAGAGAAACAAAAAAATTATGTAAGATATTCGTAGACCTTAAAAAGGCTTAGGATAGGATTTCGAAACAACTGTTATAGTGATTCTTTAGAAAGAGGATGATCTCAGAAGAATATATAAAGCTGATAGTGGTATGTGTGATGAGCACCAAACCCTGCATTTGGACAGTGTGGAAGAGAGCGAAAATTGGGATGCTGTGCGATAAGAAAGTACCAAATGAATTGAAAGAAAGCATATATAAAACAGTTGTGCGATCAGTCCTAATGCATGGAGTTGAGACATGAAATGCAAAGAAGACAGATGTACGAAAATTGCATAAGATAGCTAAGGATGTTGAATTGTATGCAAGGAAATCACAAAAGGACTATCAGAAATAAAGTGATTAGGAAGAGGATTAAAATTAGTGAATCGAGTTGGTGAGCCAGTACTCTGATTTTCAAGAAAAATGGTGATTTAATCGGATGGGACCTTTATTGTTAAGACTGAGAAAAAAACATGGCTGTTTTGATGCGTGAAGAGAAGAAATGAGGAGTATTGTATGTCGTTAAAATGGTTAAGTACGTAAAAGCAGAGGAAAAGAGAGACAGAGGTTGACCCAAGATGAGCAGAGTAGTGAAGAGAGATATGAAGGCCTACAATTTTGAATGTGAAAAACGTAGCAAATTGGAACATATGTAAAACAAGAATAGCCCTACAGACCCAAGTAATTGGGAATATTACAAAGAAGAAGAAGAAGAATAAATGAATTGATCTGTCAAGATTTTAGTCTTTAGCATTCGCCAGACACTAACAAGATTTTTTCATCTTGTAGTGATGTTTAAGACTTTTGGTTAATCAGAACATCAAACCTGAATAATTGAATTCTGACTTACAGCAGCTATTGTGATACCTATCCAAGAGCTAGCAGAGAAAACGTTTCTGAATGACGTTAGAAAAATATTTACCTGTTCATCCTAATATCCTAATAAGTATTTTGCACCATTTTCAATCTAAATATTGAATATATATAAATTTTGTAAATGTAATTACATAGGAAGTCGTGTATCATTAATTGAATTGGGGTTTTATTTTAGACCTTAAAAAATGATTTTCAAAGTCTTCAATATCTTCAGTATATTGAAAATAAAAGTGTGCAAGGATCTTTCGATTCACCCTGTATATACTGTATACATTTCTATTACACTAAGTCGAAAATTAAGTATTTCTCTGTTTTCAAATGTCATTTGTATTTTAAGATCAAAGGGAAAATAAATACTTTGGCATGTTATTATGCAATATAAAAAAATTTAAACTTTTTATATGATAGGAATTAGAAATGAAACAACTCTTTTTTATTTACTTGTCTTTTTGTGTTGTAAAATGAATTTTTGACATTTTTTACTTAGGACAATTTGAAATTGTTTCTCATTTCCTAAATTGCGACTTTTCCATGAATTATTAATTTTCTTCGTTCTTATTTTAAAAGTATAGATAAATTTTTAATATTCTAATGAAATATTAAACAATACAAATGGCAACCTTTGTTTTTTTGCAATTTGCATTATTATGAAAAGATTTTAAATATAAAGCTGATAAATTTGACGAAAAATGCGAATAACTGTATGCTTTGAAAGGCAACAAAAGACTATTAAACCTACTCATTTAGCAACATTAATTAATTAATATATGGATTATAATAAGGGCTAATTTCCTAAAATTTCTTTCAAGTGAATTGTTCCAAGAGTTTGCTATAATAAGCATTTTGTTCTTGCTAATTTTGGCTCCTTGAATGCAGCTAAGTGTGTGCATTTGGCCATTTTTTTGTAGTATGATATATAAATTAGTTTAAAAAAATTACATTTAAATTTATTATAAGTAACACGTTGAAGTTTAATATAATAATTATTATTATTATTATGTGTTTTTCTCATTCTTTTGAATTTCTTTACTTTAGGGTGTTTCAATATTGTAGAAAAGCTAGGTAAGCGTAATTAATTCGTAATAGCTATTATCTTTTAAAAAGTAAACCTCATTATAATAATGTTTTAGCTGTTCATTGTTTAGGAATAATAATAATAATAAAATAGAATAAAAATAAAAATTAAATTCACTAAAATTCATTATCTTATTTGTTAAATATTCTGATAGTAAGAAAACAAATAATTTAAATATTCTTATATATAACAATTTAAACATTGAATAATACATACGCCTACTTATTATTATTTAAATAAAAGCTATATTAAATGTTTATTATTTTAGTAATATTTTCAATTATAAAACTCTATAATTTAGTTACGTAATACATTTTATGCATAAGTTTATAGACGTATTATATAATAGAAAAATTATACGAAATATAATAAATAATTCCTCATAAAAAGTATGAAGTTAAAGTTTGAATTACAAAAACTAGTCTTATAATATATATTGTTTGCTGAACTTTTTCAAAATCTAAATATTCTTCATTATGGATTTTTCTTGGTGTGTCATTTACATTTAAAAAACGATGGCTTTTTATGATATAGATAAACTATCTAATGACATCACCAACGTCATCATATCCTGTATGATGACAAAGGTGTAACATTAAGCCAAACATTCAAATATGGATTTATGAAGATAATGAATTAGGTCCATATTTAAGCAGAACCATCACTACTATAAATATTCTAATCGATTTTCAGTTTGCTTGTGTAAAGTAATCTATCTTTTCTATAATACTATTATTGTCATCAGACTGTCTGCAGTGATTGTTAACCCTTTGTAATTGATGGTGAATAGAGTTACTCAAATTACTTTCTCAATAAAAGAAATCTAACATTTGCATTTCTATATATAGTCTGCATTCAGGATAATAATGTTTTTCATAGATTTGAAAACAGATCCGAAAGAAAAAAATTTGAATATTTTACTTTAAATGAGTTTCTAAATTTTGATAGTTTTCTATTGTTTATGCTTATAAATCACCTATAAAACACTCTTGACTCTGTTGAGAAATAATAAACAAGCGTATTTTACAGCATTTATTTCAGTAGAAATTTTATTTTTTTATTTATTGATTTAAAAAATAAAAGTATATTAATTTATTTTACTTATTCTGTAAGCAAAACAAATTTATAATTAGAAAAATTTTCTATTAACATTTGTTTTTTTAAAGGATCTACTTTTAGCTCAATAATGTAATTTATTGAGATAAACAATATCTTTTAAATTTAAATTTATTCACAAAAAAAGATTTTAAAATATGAAATTCAGATTTAAATTTCATAAAAATATAGCTTAGGTTTTTAATTGCTTTCGTGAATATGTCATTATATTAACAGTTTAAATAAGACGCTATAAAGAGTACTAGCATACTGCAAGTGCAATATATTTGTACATTTTATTTAGGAAAAAACTATTTTAAAATTCCATTACTTTGATATAAATATATACTTGCAAAACAACATTTAAAGCAGTTAAATAAAAAATATTTTCAATTCTATGAAGAGAAAGAAGAGCAAACAACATACAAACTATAGAAACACGCCTACGCTTGTATTTAATAACGATCAATAAACAGGAAAAAATTGCATAAAAAGTTTCCAGTTTTATAATGATTTTAGATAATTTTTATTTGGAGAAATTATTAAATATTTCAAAAAATATCACATTTGAATTAATATTATTGTTCAAGAAGTATAAAATGTTCGTATATTACTTTCAATTAAACTATATAACGAATTTATTTATATCATTACCAATTCTTTCTTCAATTCTTCATAATGTAAAATTGTTTTCAGTAATATTTCATATAAAAAATTATATAATTTATGCTACATGTTAAGTATATAACAAAAATATGTTTCAGATATTTTAACAATAGGGTTTAGATACTGGCTGACAGATTTAAAAGAGATTATATATTTTTTTTTCAGATGTATTATAAAAAATAAAATATTTGATATGTCAAGAAAATATTGAAATATGTCTGGTTATGACATTGGTAAACACTGTGAATTTAAAAACTGTTTATAAAATCAATATTCAAAAATAAAATATTGTATTGTGACAAAAACACATCATATAAAAACAATCTGCACCGAAAAAAAATATATAAATATATATATATTAAAATATTTATACAAAATGTTGTAATTCAAATGCTTTTTTTTAATATAAATCAGTATATTTTATATTATTCTACAATCATTCTCTCAGCAGAAGAGTCGGTCGACGTATTAATTTTTTTCAACATTTTCGTCCGCATATTTTTTCTGACTTTCTAATTTTGACCAATCTTCTTCATTTTAAACACTATTTATCATTATAGTTGTATATCTAACATTTGGTTTAATTTTAAAAATTAAATAAAATAATAAAGATAATAGCAATAATAATCAAATAAAATTCTTTGTGCATAATAATTGAATTTATTCATAAAGAAGTTTCTTTAATGCTATTTATACGAAGGATTAGCAAAATATAAAACAAACTACATGAAAAATTGATGCGAATATGTAATTATATAGAATGATCACTGACGTAAGAGAAAGGCCTGTAGGCCCTGTTTTGCAGAACGATTTGTGGCATTTCTAAATCGGAATGACATTTTCAGGGATTTAAATAGGAGAATGATCTTATTTTTAGTCTCATATCTGAATATCATTAAATTACGTTAAACTTTCATAATATTAATTTGTTGTAAACTTTTTAATCAAGACTTGTTATAATTTACGGATAGTTTGTAATGCAGGTGAAGAAAAATGTTAAATCATTAAAACAGAAGAAATGTAAATATAAATGTATTATATGAAAATATTAATTTACATTCAATTTTATAAATACAAATATTATTTTAAATTATAAGTGCATATGCGTTTATTTAATTACTTTTTAAATCTTGCGTTGAATTAAAATATACTTAGACTATTAAAAAACTTAATTTGTAAATATTTCACATGTAAAAGATTCGTGCAAATCTTCATTCATCAATCACCAAGCTATAAATTACACAATCAGTTCATTATCGCATTTAATCAGTCAAATTTAATGAAGCACATCAAATATGTGTATTATCTTTCTAATTACTATAATAGGTTGTCATTGATTATTACTTTTAATTACTATGATTATTCGTAGTTATTAAACACTGAATTTTTATTTAAGATTTTCATTAATCATTTATTTTAAAAAATCTACAAAACGAATTTTGATAAATTTACTTTCTAGCAAATTACATGATATATAATTATATAATCATTAACGAAGTAAATCTAATTACAAACAAATGAATATTAAACTTTTTAAAAATGTTTTCAATGAAAAATAATGTGGATTTGTTAAGTAGATAATAATAATTTGTTGTTAGTAACAATTTATTTTTTATTACGAAATTATTTTTTATATGTGATTTTTACGAGTTAGTAAAATAAATTAATTTTTTAAAAATTTTAATAGGAAACTAATTTTCTTCGGTTTAAGTAAAACATTTTTAACAAAAAATAAATAACTGAATTAAAATTTAGATATTATAATTGATAATTTAATAATAATTAATTCTATTTGTAAATTTATTAATTGTAGGTTAAATTTAATTAAAATAATAACTTTTTAGAGGCTGTAGATAAACGGAAATACATTTGTTCATATATTTTATTAATTAATTAAGTATTTAAAAAATATATTAAAACATTTTTTCTAATTTTTAACGGAACTAGGAAATTTTTAGGAGCGTGTATACAACTCTTCTTCTGCAATAAATTGATAAATGAAAAAATAATTTTAACAAAAATATGAAAAATCGATGAATTACATAAGCCTTTGTTGTTTACCGCACATAGATATAAGATGTCTGTAAACACATGGGCTAAAGAACTGAATAATCCAACAGTCAATAAGAATGTGTTGTAAGAGTTAACAAAGTTTTATTTAATGGAGAAGTAAACTACTCGTGTATAAATGTTTTAAGACGAAAGTTTAATATAAATATCTCTACATCAAGTATTCAGTAATACAGGCTATGTGGTAAAATTTTTTAATATTACGTTTAAAATATATTTGAAAATAATCATCTTTATATAGTGATTTAAATAAATAAATTTCGTAAATCCATTGATTTTCAATTCTAGTGTTCGTTTGCGAATAAGAAAATAAATAATTATTTTTACTGTATGTTGTATAGTTATATAAATATATGAAATATCAGCATTTAAAGTATTATGCAGATTCATACAGTTTAAAGTAATAAGGAAGCACTAGACGTGATCCGATCAGAGAAGAAGGGACCAGATCAGAGAACGCGCATGGTCATCCACCATTTTAAAACATAGCAGCGGATAATAAAGCAGTATTTTCATGCAAGGAAAATGCAAAAATTTTTCGTAACGAAAAAGAACGGCATGTTCTGTATCAAAACATATACTCCAATAATTGGAAAGCAGGTATAAACGCTAAGAAAAAATTGACAAAACAGGAACAACGTGTTCAAAACGAAAAAATTAAAGATACACTGAAAGTTCGATTTAATTCCTAAATCAGTATACAAAATATAGAAAACATACAAAAATAAAACTATAAATAATACACAATATGAACATGCTAAAAAGAACGCCACTTTAGGAAATTACGAAAGCACTGCTCTAGAGATTTAGTAACAACAACAAATCCTCTTAGACCTTTTAAAGTTTTTATGTTTATAATAAATTCTTTAAGTGATATTGACCAGTCCATGTTAAATTTTACGAGTCTTTGTATAAACTTTTTCCTTTGTTGATCAAACAGAGAACAGTCTCAAATGAAGTGCCCAGAAGATTGATTCCCATATATAGAATAATGACACCGTGTATCAAAAGTAAAGAATCTAATCCTATATAGTTTGAAATTTTCATGATAAGTAAGAACTTGGTTGAGACAGAAATTTAGAGTGAAGGAATTTTAAACTTTGTTTTTGTTCTAAATTAGGGATGGTTTGAAAAGTATATCTGTCAGTGTTTTCATGTTATTTTGCCACAGATAATAATGATGACAATAAATATTTGTGGCATTTTAGAGTCTTCAAACTATTTATAATTTTATTTTTTCATTATATTATTTAAAATAAGATATTTAAAACTTTAAATATGATATTGGTCTTTAAATACAAAATTCCATTGAAAATCATAAAAATTTCTTAATATTTGATCTATATATTGTATCTGCAGCACGCGAATAGCATTGTTTTAAATTTGATTTTTATTTGTCCAAGTTTAAGAAATGCAATTTTAAGTGTGAATCAATTAGATGAATAATAATCCAAAATCATTTTTATTATTATATTTTATTATATTAAATATTCAAATTTCAATTATTCTGAACTTTCTTACATTTAGTATTTGAATACCATTGTATTTTATAATTTTAAAAAGTAAATCGATTTAACGAACGAAACTTTCATTTTAGATTTCGATTTTGTTGCTCAGACAAGAAAGAATATCATAGCAGTAATAATTTGTAATGGTTCGTAAACCGCTTCTAAATTATAATAAGAATAATTTGTTTACTCAAACAGCATATATATAGAAGGAATTTAATAAAATATATCGTTATAATTATATTGTATGTGACTGTGTACATTTTAGCATTTATGTTTTACTGCAACTATAGACAAACTTTGGCTAATCACCATCATTTGTTTGTCTCTGAAATTGTTTTGTTTTGGTTTTATAGGATACGGTAATGCATCAGATGCGCGACACGCCAAGGGAAGGGATGTTTTTCGAAAGGACTTATTGTGAGAAATGGCAACTTTCCAGGTATTACACACATAAAGAAAATTCCGCATGGCCAGTCAATTCTTCGGGAGCGCCACGTTGTTTGGTTGCCATCTCTTGCAGGCTAATGAAATTTCTAAATGGCTTTTACTGGCAACAGATAATCCTTCCTACTTAAATTATTGATAGTAATATTATTGTTTATTTAAATGTATTATTATTATTATTATAACTTTTTAAAACAAGAATGCAGTAAAAAACTCGGGGCCGATTATAAAAAACACGGGATAGCTTAAATACACTAAATTGCTTTTTTAAACATTCTGTGCTAAAATGGAAGTGTGTTTTATATATCGTCAAATACGATATTTATTTAATTTCAAAGTTTTCTTTTTACATAAAACTTTAATCAAATATATATACCTCGATAGAAAAAGAAAAATATGCAGTATTTAATTCGTTTAATGTTAAATAATTATAATATTCCAACCAATAAACAAACATTTATTAAGCATTTATAGCAGCGCTGTCCAACTGGCGGCCCGCGGGACGTATACGGCCCGCCAAATAATTTTTACGGCCCGCGAGTAGATTTTACTATGAATAAATTTATGTTACTAAATTATTATTATTAATATTAAAATTATTTTACTATCGTGTTTTCCCGAAAATAAGACAGTGTCTTATATTAATTTTTGCTCTGAAAAATGCGCTAGGTCTTATTTTTCCAGGAAGAAGAATTCACATTTATTATTGAACAAAAAAATTCCCAAGTCGAACTTAGACGAAAATGACATATATCCGATGTGTCGAATTGTCGCCTTTTTATAGCGTTAACATCGGACTCGCTGACCAATTAGTGCTTACTGAACCGTAGCACTATGCAAATGTCATGTGGCGTGATTCCCGGCCGACCAATTAGCCATCACCAACCTTCTTAGCCCCCGAAATGTTTGGTGAAGAAAATATGGCCCGCGGGCTATGATAAGTTGGACAGCGCTGATTTATAGGAATGAATTATTAAATAATTTTATTGAATACGTTTTAAAATAATTAATGTAAACGAATGTGCAGATAAATTTTTAGGTTTAATTATAGATATAATTGAGAAATTAGAGAACAGTAATAACTCGTGAATGAATCGTAAAATTAATAGTGTAATGTAAATAGAATTTTAAAGACAAAACTATAGATTTGTGGACTGAATTATTAAATTAATATATTGAATAGTAAAGAAAATCTATTTTCTCCCTTTACATTGCATTATAAAAAATTGAAAAATAAAAACGTTTAGTATATGAAAATAAAAATGTAATTATTTCAGTTTCAAACTAATTAACTATTTTATCAAAGTATCAATTAATTAATATAGTGATCATCATATTGACATGTTTTGACAATATAATCAAATGAATTATAAATCTAATCATCAAATTGATTAGAAATGTAATAATTATACACTGTTACATATTAATTTAGATACTCACATACGTCTTCATTATACAAATATAAATTTAATGCTAATACATGAATCTAAATTATTGAAAAATAGGGTTTTAAAATCTATAATTAATATCTGTTTAAAATTATTTAATGAATATTTTTGACAGATTGTTTTCTGTGACATATAAAATTAAAATTTATATAACTTTTTATCCACTTTTAATAATATTCTTTCATCTAATGGGATTCTTTTTTCCATATATATATATATATATATGCAGCTATTAATTAATAATGAATATGATAATTTAAATATTATGAAATACAATACTTTAATAATGTTACTGTCTATAACTAATTATTCTTAATTCCTATTGTCTATTCATATAGAAGAAAAAATAAGATATTTTACAATAATCTATTTTCTAATTCATTTTACAATTTTTGGCATATAGAATATTTTATAATTTGATAATTTCAGAAAAGCTTTTAATTACGTTATTAAAACATCTTTGATATGAAGACAGAAATTGAAAATCGATCACTATGTATTTTCCCATAATGTAAATGAATTCTAAAATCTAGGTATTTAGTATTTTTAAACTCTTTTTCGACCCGTGGCGTTAAAAGGAGCTTTTTCTAGCAAGCCCAGTATGAGTTCGGCTATGCTCACAATGGCGCGACCAGGTAGTGAGGGACAAGCCCGACATATCCAGACAGCCTACTCCTCCGAAAAATTCCTGGAATTTTTCGACCTGTCCGGAATCGATTCCAGTTCACCCAGAGCAGTAGGCTAGGTTAATTTGAATACTGTAAATAGATTGGACGAATGGCTGAGACATTTACAGTATTCACATACAGTAAAATTCTGATCATCCGAAGTAATGAAACCGATGCTGCTTGGAATAACCGAAAACTTGGATAAAACGGACGGCCATGAAAATTCTGATTAAAAGTTGCGAATGCAAAACATTTATAATATATGACATATTACTTTTAAGCCTCTTTTTGTATCTCAGTGAATTTAATCAAATACAAGAAAAATTTTTAAATTATTTATTGTACAACTAATATAAGTACTGTACTTTTCGCATTTTAAAAAATAAAAATGCGAAAAGTATCGTTTCGTATCATTCATATTAAAACGTCAGTGCAATTTACATTTTAATGTGAATGATTGTTTCAAATTGCAAAACGTAAAAAAAAAACAAATAATTCTGTAATATATGTTACCTTTCTGAATTTTCTTTTAGAAATTACAGTATAAAGAAGAGTAGTATATTAATTTACAAGTTTCCCTCGGATAATCAGGGTTCTATCGTACTGTGAATTTGAAGAAACCACTGCATGAGACTATCTTATTAATTCAAATAATCAAACATCAAACTTGTTTACAAAATATACGATAAAATTCATAAATTGCTATAATATTTATTATTAAAATATAATAACTTTAAAATTCTAAGGATTATATTAAATTAGAACAGTTAAGATGATTCTATTGTTGTATAATCGACAATAGTGATAACGTTCGATTCTAAAACAAACCTGCATTTAACTTTAATTTTTTGAAATTTTGTGATCGTCTACACTGTAGACTCTACAGCAATTCAGAGCGATAAAGTACCGGCTGTTGTCATAAGAATTCAAATTCAAATATCAGAATCCCATAATATATCATTTATATTTGGGGCAGTGTAGTTTTCTATTCGTCATTCCTCCTCCTGAATTTAATCTGGATCCGATTCATCTGTAACAGAAAAAATTCTAACTAGTCTTTAACGTTATTGTGCTGCTATGCAAAGCTAATGAGAGGGGGTGGCAGCCGGTATATTGTTACGGGATCCAAGTCGCTCAAAGGGGGCTCATGAGGGGTACAGGTATTAGTTCTAGTTGATATCTGTAACAAGGTTATTCAGTTCAGAAATACAACGGTATATATCGAAGTACATGTATCCAACTTAAAAAGCTTGATTTCAGAACTGGCATATCTTCGAAACAGCTAGAAAAATATGTGGAGCGTTGCTAAGCAGGTTGATACTAATTTGTCAGTGGCGTGGCGTGACATTTGATGATAGGGAAGCTGTGTTTCAATAAGAAGCCGACTTCCAGGGGCAATCAGTTAATTCTTTCTTTAAATGTATTTTTAATAGATTATTTATCTGA
>NW_019385941.1:104771-130249 GCF_000671375.1 Centruroides sculpturatus | reverse complement strand
AACTGCTTCCAGTAGTTGTCCATATAGTAGTCCAGGGCTTCTTAAACTTTTTTTATTCACGACCCCATTTATGATTGTGATTTTTTTGCGACCCAAAAAAAATATAAAGATATATACAAATTTGCAAAAACAATAATGGTGTACTACCACAGTTCACTCTTGTGTTACAATAGAACAGAGACAACTGAATACACTGAAAAGCGACAATAATGCACCAGTTCACACTACAATCAGTGTTGCTGTATCGTTGTCTCCATACACCAGAAGCGCAACTCACGAAACATATGACACAAAGCGTGCCATTTTCAAACTCTCACAAATTATTTTCAATATTTTGCATTAAAATCTCACGACCCCAAGATTTCGCTAAGCGACCCCAAATGGGGTCGCGACCCATAGTTTAAGAAGCCCTGTAGTAGTCCATCTGAACAGGTTTAGGTGAGCCAACTTTACAGGAAGCACCATAAGACAATCCCATTCTCAATGGCACGTAAGAATAACAGGTTGTCTCACTCACAGGGATGGGGAAAAATTATTGTTCTGGTACTTGACCATATAAGGCATTGTCAGGTCTTTAAAAAATAACAAAGCTTCTGTATTTCAGATGTGTATTTTTTACGAAATGCCTATTATTGAGCTTGCTTAATTGTTTTCCTGGGTGGTAAGCTATCAAAGCATCTGCCATAACTAACAATTTTAGTCAATTCTGATCTAATATGTAAATAATGAGGTTGTAGACTACTGGATATAATGACTATAAATTTGCATGTTTGACCATGGTGGTTGAGTATTGGAGTTCATGACTTTTTTTGTGACATGTCCATGACTGAAAACACACATCAGGTCTCTCTTTTGCGGTTGCCATATTTGTGAAGTTCTTGATGAAGAAATACCCAGTTGTCAACCACCATAAACAATCATGCGACTATNTGCTTCTAGCCCTGTTATTGTTATATATTTTGTCCATCACTTATAAACTACAATTATTCCGAACATAATTAAAAATTATTTCTAAAAATGTTTAACTTAATATAATTTCTTTCTGAATCTGATTTCTGCTCATTTAAATTATTAAACATTGCTCATTTAAATGCTAAACAGTGCTATGACACTGCAACTTTGGCCTCAAGATGGCATCCACGCGTTGGAGTGGCCATACTCTGTTTATATAGGGCTCTAGTACTGCCGCCTGTTTCTGGTGGAACTACCTTCGTTTCACTCTAAATTACCCCGAATTGAGAAAACTCTCGAAGCTTCGAGCTTATTCTCGGATTAAAAAATAATAATAATAAGACGAACGATTCTATGACGCAGATCTCTGTACTATTATTGCGAAATAATAATCAAAACAATTCCTAATTTATTGTTTTTAAAAATTTTAATAACTAAAATGTCTTAAAAGTTTTTGGCTTTATCACAGGTATTAATTTACATCTGATATGGAAAGTGTCAATGGCTCAATGGCATGAAGGATGAGAGAAGTGAAATCTTACTAGGGTGTAATATACAGTGTACACCCGTGTACCTAGAACCAATCTGCTTTATTTCTTTAGCTTCTGTTGTCCTCTCCTAAAATCCACTAGTTGTAGGGGAAAACAACAGTTTTAGGCTAAAACTTTTTCCGGCGAAACTTGTGGAGCGATGAGTAATATCAGATCACAAGATAGTTATACCCTAGATTTACCCTAAATATAAGACTTCCCTAAACATTAACCTGAGAGGTTGAAATTCCTGTATAAAAGAGGTAATTACCCTAGAAACGGCAGTATTGCAAACATTTTCAACAATGTTCTCGATGTAACAATTTGTCGAAGTGAAAAATGTGTCGCGTAAAAATGTTTCGTTGGCAAATTTGAAATTAAAAAATGAAGGAAGAGAAATAAATTTAATTTAAAGGCTTTGTTTGCTATTTAGATACCCACCTAATTGCCTGGTTTAGCAAAGATTAAGTAGATATTTACTTAATCTTGATTAAATCAGCTCCTCAAATCTATAAAAATAAAAGGTATCTACAGTAGACCCCCCTATAACGCGTAGATACGTTCCACGTTATACGAATTTCGCGTTGTAGGAATCCTTAAATACACGAGCCAATCACAGCCCGGCACGTATGCAGTTTACGGACTACGACTGTTTGAAAGGTTTTCTTCTATAAAATTAATCAATTCTAGACTAATTCGACTCAACATTTCCAAAACATGTATAATTTTTTGGGAATAATCCGTATAAACTATGCTATAAACAAAAAATTGTAGGATTACTTACCGAGTGTGCACCATTCGACGTCGCCATTGCTTAAGCTTGTTTTCGTCGCGGAACAGCGCACCAAACGGCGGCCGCGATTTCTGATAAGTTATTTTTCTGCGAAAAATTCGTTGAACTTTGGAGACATCATTAATATAAATAATTTTAATGGCCGTTGAATAAGAAATGTTTCTTTCACAAGAAATGTATAAAATTACAGAACTGTATTAGACTTATGGTACCTAATTTACATACTGTACAGACGATAGTAAACTCAACTTACCCGCCTAAACTCTCCGTAGCGCTAGACGGCGGAAAGTATATATATAATTATAATAAAGTTACAATAAATTAAGTTAATATATAATTATATGTACAGTACCTAATTTATATATAATTAATATATAATACTGTACAGACGATAGTAAACTTAATTTACTCGCCTAAACTCTTATTAGCGTGGCGCTGGACGGCGGAAAGTAGTTCGGCTGCTCGTCCACTATTGGTCCAGATTCGACCAATCCTGTCGCGACTCGAGTCGCCGACGACGTTTTACGAGTCCCTTTTAGCGTCTTTATACGAATACTGTCGCAATTCTTTCGCCACGTTATAGGAATCTCCGTTATAGGAACCCGCGTTATAGGGTGTCTACTGTATTTAACGGTTAAATAGATACCTTAAAATAAATAGAAACTGCCGAGAGGGAATGTCTCTCTGTAGCACTTTTATGGGAAACTAAACTTTTAGGTGTTACAAATGTGAAGAAAATTCGAAAAACTACTAGTGTTCGGTGATTCTATCTACCCGGCAAACTGGTGGGCCCTCCTATTAACAAACTATTAACGTCTTGTAAATTAATTAATTAAGGAACTCGGATTTTAATCGATTTAAGAGTTTTACATTCTTGATGAAAGCATGGCTTTACGATTAGTTTGAATACCCATCTAAATTTATTATATTCATATGAAGACAAACCGATGACAAAGGTAAATGTACCCTTAGGCTTCCATGACCATCATGGATTTGGCCAAGCTCCCATTGGAGGTTACTTGTCGGCTAGGGACATAGCCTGAAATGTATCAAGTTATAAAACAAGATTAATTGCACAATGGTTCGATCAAAAATATAATTTTCTAAAGCGTCTGGTGCAATGGCTCACTCAGGATTTAATTTTAGAGAGCCGAGTTGAATAATATGGCCAGGTGTCTTTCTGGGGATCCGGGATCAACTGCGGGCAGGTAACACCGGGAATTCTTTACGGACAGCCTGTCACGCGTATATCGGGTCAGATTTTTCACTACCCGGTTTGTGCGCCCACGTTATCTCACGGGCAAAAAGGCAATTGCCTTGAGCTCAAACCAATCTTTTATAAAAAAATATTTTTCCGAAAAATTCCCCCGAGAATAAAATCAATACTGTACACGGGGCCCCTAATTAAAATTTTTATGGGCCTTATGCAGCTATAACAAGCCACTGCCCACGATAGACATAGGAAACCACCCTTGGGGTCCAAGGGGCGCTAAGAGATAATAAAAATGATTATAGAGAAGACAACCTAAAATTTTGAAAATCAATAAAATTCACACATTTTTAGAAAGCACTATTCATTTATTTTAATATATACTCATACATTATTTTGAACGCCGAATATTAATATAATATAATCGATTTTTTAAAATTAAGATAAAGGAAGGAGACACTCCGACATATAAGCGGCGTTCGATCAGTTGTTTTCTTACAATACATTTTATCGTTCTACGTAGACGTATTATCTTTTTAATAGTAATAAAAAAAAGTACAATGTAAGTATTTCCAACCATTTTATTTTTATTTTAATTATTAAAACATTTATAAGGCGATATTTCGTCATTTATATCTATTGTTGTTCTTTAAAATTAACACAATACTCATTTACATATTGTACAACGTTACGTAGGTTCGGCGATTTAAAAATGAAACCAAAACTCAATTTTGGAATTTTGTTTACTCGACAAAATAAAAATGAACATAAATAAATAACGGGAAAAATTTTATTATATTTATGCAAATATTACAATTTGGCAGCGGTGATATAATTTAAATTCGTGTCCCGTGTTCGAAGACAATGAATTGGTGTGTTGCCATAGACAATAAATCAATAATTTAAAATGCGGGATGACAAAGGAAAGTAGTGTTTGTGTATAAAGGCAATTGTGAATTCAAATTTGAATTCATAATTGTCTTTAGAATTCGAATTCACAATTTACGTTACAATCGAATTCGAATTTAAATTCGAATTCGTGTAAAATAAAACGCTTTGGTTTATTATCGAAGTTTTTTTTAATAAAAATCTCAACTTTTCAGAAATAATTTTGAAAGAGAAATGTAATAAAAACTTTTGCCTTAAAAAATGGAAATCTTAAAAATAAATGGAAGATAAATCATAAAAGTCTTTAAATCTCTCTTTTTGTAAATGGAGAATCTTTGCTTTGTGATCATTTTTCAATTTATCAAATATTTTTTATTTACATGTCAATAGAAATTTTTGTGACTCATCCTGCTTTTAAGTTGGTGAGGGGGGAATGTCGGAAGATTTTATCTTTCTGAATGTCGTGAATGGTAAATGACAGAATGTCTGCCTACGTTTCGATCTCTTTTAGATATATGGATCGTTTTGTTTATCTTGGCTGGTAGACGCGCCGTATTCGGTCGGGGCTCTGAAGATTTTAAAAGTTCGTGAATAATTTCTGATAATGCACAGTGACCTTGTAAAAAATTTGTCCAGATATCCTTGTTTTTCTCTAAGTAAATACTGGTTCCTGCTATTGCACGGCTTTGCAGCCCAGTCCTGGTTCGTGAAATGACCTAACTGAGGCGATAGATAGGTCGTTCGGTATGTACAGTATTGGACAACAACTTAATTGGATTTATTTATATATAGCTAACTAGACAACGATGTTGGTTAGTGATATCAAAACATATTTAGTACTTATAATTTCATAAACAGCATGTTTTCTTGAAAATAAATAATCTATGAAACAAAGTCCAACTGTACAAATAATACATTTATTTTCCCAATTAACAAAGTATGATAAATACAAGTGATCCAATAGTTACTCGTACTTCAAATACCAAACGAACAGTCTGATCTTTATCAGGCTACGAAACCAAACAATTTATGATTATTGTATTTAACAAGAGATGGAAGCCTGTCTTTTATAAAATTGCATTGTTATTATTTAGCCTTATAGCCTGATAAAGAACCCTGCTGTTTGTTTCGTATTGGAAAAATAGTTGGAAAATATTAACATTCAGCCAATTTTTAATTTTTTATTAACTCTACAACAAAATATATTTGAATATTTATACTTAGTGAAACCTTTCAAAAGTTTATATATATTTTTTAACTATTTATTTCTGTTTTATGGATTATTTTAGTGAATGTGTGATGATTATATAAGTGAATTTAAGCTGACCTTGCATGCATTTCTAGCAAGAATGTTGGAAACGTATGCAAGGTCAGTTTGAATTCACTTACACAGTAGTTCAAGCTGTAATAATTTTGTATGTGACGAATATATAGTTTATTTCCGAGATATATTATTATTAAAATATATATTAAAAATCTTCATGTTTGATTATGCTTTTACATTTATCTATTTTTGTATCATGTCAAGATTGCATCATGTTTTGACATTAATGAAAATAAGTTGGATTATGTTGCACAATTAGATGCAAACAAAAGTTGTATCTTCAGCCAAAAATGTGATGTAAATTTAATACAGACTGAAAACAAAAGATGAATTTATTTGTAAATAAACTGAATACTCAAACAGATCAAATAGAATTATTTAATTATTTCTGATGCTGAAAAAAAATGGTAGATCTCCTGTATAAGATTACCACTTTTAGGGCATTTATAAGGTGTGATAGAGATAGGGAAGAACTTGATTACATCTCAAGTATAGCCAGACAACAGGGAATTATTTAATATTGATTTATTTAAAAAAATCAAATGAAATGTAACTTTTTATGTTAGAAGTGACGTGTGTTTATACAAATAACAAGATTTTTCTATTTATTCAAACTTTGTTTGTTTAACATTTATTAGTAATTAAAATAAGTGCAATTATTTAGTTTAACCAGTGATAATAGATGTTCTAAATCTACAATATCAATTGTGATAGAGCAGTTTTAAAATCTGGAATGTTTTAGTAGCGTTATTTTGTCAAATATATCTTCTGACGTATTTCAAAAATGTATTTCATATAGAATATTTAATAAATTAAAAATTTGGCACATATCTGTTGACAAAAAATTAAATGTAACATTTGGCAGTCTTACAGACCGAGTGACGAGAAAACTGGTCATCGTCTTTTGATTCACTGTTCGGGAAACGTGCTGTCTAAATTTTAAAGCACGCAAAGAGATCTCAATTTTAATTAAACCAATAAAGTATATTGTTTTAATATATTAGGTAGTGTTTGAGAGCAGTCATCTCTCCAAGTAACAGATTTGTTGAATATATATTATAATTTGTAATATTATGTATCTAAATATTGAAGTCGGGGGAGGAATGAAATTGAATTAAATAAAAGTTTCAATAAATTAATTCAAAACTTAATTTAGTGGGGAAAATATTGAAAATTGTTATGATTATAGAAATGAAATTTACAATGGTACTCAATAATCAATAAAATTGATTTGAAGGAAGGATCAATAATGTTCATCTGTTAAGTGATGAATAAAGAAACGTGTAGTTACAATACTATTATTTATGATTGTTGTTCATGAAGTGATTTTCGAAATGAACTCAGACAAATTTGTCAAAGCATAATTAGAAGGTGTGTGTTAGTTTTAGGATCTTTACATTTGAAAGAATGCTTATGCCGTTCAAGATTATGGCCAGTCAATCGATTCGTATTTTGAAGTTGTCAAAAGTAAATGCTATGCTTCAGTTTACATCATATAAATTTTGGATATGTTATAAAGGATATAGATAATAGCTGCTTTAGTATACAGTGAAAATACTTGGTTCTTTCGAATAATCATCCAGTAAGCAAATGGAGTCACATTAATACGCACACATACTCGGCCATATTTGTTGCCTTTATTAAAATTCCGCATCCGTAAAATGCTTCTAAAGAAAATTTGGGTAGGTCTTTAAAAGTGCTTAATATGGTCCTATGTTCAAATATAAGAGAGAAACAATCATAGGCAAACTATATCTGCCCGACAGAATACAAGAGCAGTTCATTCAGTCTCAAAATTCAATTTTTATTAGAGTTTGTGAACTGAAATTTTTGATTTTACGCTTATCGTTATGAGGCCGATGTTATAAAACGTATCAATTATACCAGCCGATTATCAGTCAAATCTTGATAATTAACAAAATTTAACATTAATAGCATTGATTGACCAAATAATCAACTTATTGCTTGATAATGTTGAATATTAAATGTAAAATCTGTTTGTTTGAAAAATTATCAGATATTTATCTTTAATATTAAAAATTACAAAAAAAAAAATTAATATTTGATAGCTTTGTTATTTAATAAATACATAAATAAATAAGAATACATGCAGCTACGTTAATATAGATTTGATGAATTTCGGAAGTAGAATTTTAATAACAATGCCATCTTGTTTAATTTAATCTGTGTTTTCTTTCTGGTGATTAGTTATATAATCCACATTTCGTTCTTAAAGGAAAGACGGATAGTTTGTGAAATTTATATTTATATCGAAGAAATCCTTTGAGTTATATTGAAATGTAACGAGAGACTTATAAGCTCTTACTTGTACAGTATTTTGTCGAGTAGTAATTAATGAAACTCCCATAAAAAAAGTTGTTTGGATTTTCTCATTTAAAAAAGAATTGTTATATAAAATTAATCCAAAATTATTTTTTCTATTAATTTTATGCTAATGGATTTTTAAAGGGGGAGTATATAGTATTTACATTTTGGTATAAAAATCTTCCTGTCGATGGAGCTGCGCTCACAATATGTTTTTAATTATATAAATTATAACAAAATGCTTCTTTGATTAAAACATATATTTATATATATAATTCTCTTGAGTTTTTATGCTTATAAATCATCATTTTTTGTACATGAAATGCTATTTATCTTACGTATTCTTTTATGAAATCGCTGGAGCTTTTAATACAGTAAATTATCAGTTATTGAAGTGAAACAAAATTTATTATTTATATTAGATATTTTTTATTATTCTTGCACGATTCTTTGGTCGGAAAAAATCGCTTTCAGTGGAAGAAATTCAAATTTCTGATGATAATATACAATATTATTAATTAATTACGTGAAAATTTAAGTTTAATTAAATGTAAACATTTATTCCATATTATATTATATGTTGTTTATTGTCTGAAATAGTAGATTGCAGTTATGCAGAATTCATTTAATGTTATGTTGTTATATTATATACAATTATGTAATGTTAAATTGGAATTATTTTTGACTATAATTTGTATAAAAGTAATTTATTCAAAAAATATTATATTATTTTAATGCTGGTTCATTTTGTTTTTTTTTTTTATTATTATTATATCAAATGAAATCTCTTTGGCTGCCTTCCAAGCCAGACAAGAACACAGTTAATTCTCTCGATAAATTTTTTTGTTATCGGCTTAATTAAATTGCGTGAAGAATCCTAATTGAAATCTCTGTTTAAGATTTAAATTACCTTTTTAGTATATTTATATAATTTTTTTGTTAAATGCAAGCCATTTTTATGAATAATTATCCTTTGCGTCTGTTAACTTTTTTTTCTTTATTTTTTGATTTAAAATTCTAAATGGAATTCCGTTTTGGCGCAAGTTTTAATTTTATTATCCTTTTTTCCATGCAAATTTTTATACTGTTGGATACGACGGGGCCAAGAATTTTTAAATTTCAATTTCTGTAATTATATTACAGATTCTTGTCCATGTTATAAACAGAATAAATATTGCCTAATGGTGGGGGAAAAAGATGGCTGGAATTTTTCAAAGTAACGAAGGAAAGATATGTACCGTGTTGTCCGATAACCAGGTCGACGGCATAAACAATGGTTTAAGAGACATCTCTGTCTCGTGTGGCAGTAAACAGAAGAAACCTGGAGGGATTTCGAAAAAGAAACAGGCGGCAACTAAATCTCCAAACATTACCAAGAATAGAGGAAAAGAAATAAAGAGGCCTTCGTCTCAAACTTCTTGTAGATCTCCGAGATACGAATCGGTATTTCAGAAGCCGGACACAGCTTATAGTTCCTCTACGAGAAAAACTGTCAATCGTCTCTCGTCCAGCGATCCGTCTGGTGATGCAATTCTAAGAAAAAGTATTAGCGGTGAACAGCTAAAAGGCTTTAGATATTCGGGTTCTAGTTCGCCCTCGCAGTCATCCGACATTACCAAATACAATATTTTTAGAGGACGGGGAAGACGAGGCTCTGATTCCTGTCCAGAAAAGGGTTACATTCTGCCTTACGGTTTAAGAGTGCAACATGCAGCTCATAAATGTATGTGGTAAGTATGAAGATACGTATTTGAATGTGCCGACTTTTCTTTTTGTATGTATAAAAGTGGTGAAGAATGTGCAAGGACTTTTTAATTTGCACGCATGTTTATTGTTATCGTTACTAGTATTATCAATATTTATACTTAGATGTTTTTTATTTCTTATTGCATGATTTTTTGAGAGAGATATTTTTATTTAATTATTGTGAAATAAAAATATTACATACTTGCTCGTAAATATTCACGAAAATTTGTTCTTAATACAGGTCTGGTTCCGAAAGTGGCTCAGCTACATCACCTGCTGGAAGTGGAAGCCAACCAAGTGGTGAAGCTGTCGGTGTAATAAAAAATTCATACATTCTACCAGAATCCAAGAAGAAAGGTATTGTATAAATTACACTAATAAGTACAGGAATACATTTGTATTTTTTACAACTGTTAAGCTTCAGTAAATAAAAATTGAGTAAAGCATACAGGATCTTTCAAAATGAATGCTATCATTTTACATTACTGTAACGATGAGAATTATTATCCAAGTTTTGCCTTCCATCTGCATACAAACGTTTTGTCGTCTACTGCTTCTAAGAAGTGCCGTAAACAAAAATTGCAATTTTGCAACAGAGAAGGCATTTGTGTTCTGCACTCCACAAAGTTAGAATTGCTTGTCACTGTTCAACACAGGTATAATCTGTGGGAGCCATAGAATTGTGGTTTCTGTGAGAGGAGTGAAGATGAGTATACCATAGTGACCATAAGAAGAATTTGAGTATTGGTCGGATGAATAATGTGTGATACAAGGTGCATGCATTGAGAAATTGTAATGGGTCAGCTTGGGCAGTTTTCCAATGTTTTAATGTACATTATAATATTCTTGGATAATAATCAACATAATTACGATAATTTAAAATGATAGAATTCTTTTCAGAAGATCCTTTAGAGGAAAACTATTCCTTTACATAATACTTTTGGTCATTAGAGAAGTCTGCATTTGATCATGACAACAAAAAAACAATCTTTAAACTTAAATTATAATTATAGTTTTTAATATTTATTATAATTATAAGATTGAATGCTATGTTTCCAAAAAATTTTTTGTAAAATGAATTTTTGAAATAATACAGATGTTCTCCTTGAAACTCTTTACAGAGAAAGCTCTAAAATATCTAATCATTAGATCCACAAATTTTTATAGATTTTAATTAATTATTTGTTAACTTAGAAGTAAATCGATAAATTAAATGTTATATATGATAAAACAGAGAACATTATCATTTATATAAAAATTTTTGGTAGAATGTAGATATATTTACAATACAGATATAAAATGAACTTGTCCAAAATTTTTGTCTTTTTAAACAACCTCAGGTTGGCCAAGTGGAGTTTTCTGGGTTTTCTTTGCATGTTAGACACATGAAGAAAACCCAAAAAATGAGCAAGTTTCTCATATAAAGTCCCCTTGGGATGCATTCACCTTTACAGGTTATTCTTGTATTATGTTGCTTTATTCCTTATATCCTATCCTTATTAAATAATTGTTGTAAAATTTTGTGGAAAATAATTATCTAGAAGTATAAATTTTGAACAAAATTTAATTCCAAAAGCTTCTGATCTCCCTGCTCATTGAATTTTTTTTCACTTTAGAGTCGAAAGTTTTAACAGTCGAATGTGGTTCCTTTTGGGAACATTTAGACCTGTTTGTGTGTGTGTATATATATATAAATGACTTAATAATGCAAATATCCATTTGAGATATAACAATGTGTTCTCATAATTTTAATACATTTATATATATTTAGTTATTAGGATTGTAAGGTAATATAATTTATACCGATTTTTTAATTGTCTATAAAATTTTATTCTTTTATTCTTTTGCTTAAGTTAATTTAAGATAAAAAGACGGATAAATAATTCATGACACCTTTTTCGTCTCTATATTTTTATTTGATTTTGTAATAAAATCTAAGTTTAATATTAAATGTTTGAATTTCTTACAATATCATCTTAGGCTGCATCCTATTTGGCAGTGACTGCAGGCGGAAAGAATCTTTGTACGCACATCCAGCTCATGAGCGACCTCTGTCCAGAGTGGATGCATGTTGTTTATGAAATGGCAGCGAGACAACTTCATTAAATGCTTGCCACAAAAAAAAAAAGTTTTCTACACTGTATTACTGAAAATTCTTACAGGCAAAAGACACAGTATTTATAAGAAATGTCATCAGTTCAGTGAATTTTACCATTTGTATTGTGAAGTAAAAAACAATCCATCTTCTTCCAAAGAAGAAAACTTTTTCTATGGAAGCACACACAAGCAATGGAAGTGATGATCAAACTTGCTCAGTAGCTGATTCCTGCACGTGTGTATGGAAGCATCGTCTGGTAACCACATTGCTGCATGTTAAATGTGATTACTCTGGACATATACGTTCACTTTATCAGTTTGTCCACAGTAGCGCATTCACGTCTGTGTTCACTGGATGCTGCTATGTAGGATTTACCCTAAAATATTAATTTTTCAGTTTTGGCAGTTTATTTCTTAATTTCAATACAATTAATCCTCATTTATACATACATAAATCATCTATTTACGAACCAAAGTCAAATACAGTTAATTTTTGCTTGCGTTTATTTCTTTACAAATGCCATTAGATTATTAATGAAACATATAAATAATAAAATATGCTACTTTAAAAATGTATTTATGTGCATACATATATAATACAGTTCTGTATTAAAATTTATAGTTTATTACTCAGGAACAGAAGGTCAGAGTCGTATTGCAGCGCAGAAAAAACAGAAAAGTACCAAGGATTTTAAGGTAATAAAATTATATTTAATTTTTATTGTCTACCTACAAAAATATTAAAGATTAAGTTTAAGTATGTATATTATTATATTAAAGTAATTCTAATAAATACGAGATTTTTACGAGATTCTTGAAAAATAAAATGTAGACTTAAATTAACTGTTTTACAGAAAAATACAGACTGTTTGTATTGTAATTTAATTATTTATGATTCTAACAAACACTTAATTGGCAAAATACAAAGAAATAAGGTTAGTTAAAATAATTATAATATTATTTAAACAGAAGTATAAAGAGACGAAAATATTATAATTGATATTTTATGAAAATTAGATTCTTTACTTAAAAACTGTAAACACTTTACTGCTGTTCTAGGAATATTTAAATTTGTTTTACCCAATAAAAAAGAAATCTCAATAAAACGTATTTTATTGAGGTTTCTTTTTTATTGGGCTGCAATTTGAAAAAAATCGTAGGACTATAAATTCCCACTGGCGTCTGTTGTCTGTCTGTCCTCCCTTAATCTCGAGAATGGTATCGGATAGATGAAAGTTGAGACCTGATACAGACAGGATGACCTGATTAACCGTATACAAATTTCTGGTTTGGTCAGAAGTTATGTTATTTCAATTCAAAAATTTTCTCCCATATGGAATTAGATACATGACAGGCATGACTTTGTTGTTAGCAGGAAAAATATGACGTATGAAGGCAAGACACTATTAAATGTTTAAGATGTTATTAGTGCATTGTGATGAACAATTGCAGCCTGGCATTGTGACAACATCACAATAAATAATTGCAATTTAATAACATTGTTAATGTTATGTTAACACGATATTGAGGTTTATTATATCCATTTTCACAAGTCATTATCCTCTCAAATTAATTTTTTCCGTGTTTAAATTGTCTTCGGTAACTAAGGATACGAGTAATATTTTTCTTTTTTAAATTAATATAAAAATGGCATTTAGTGATTGCTGCTTCATTCTATTTTTTAATAATCTTCAGGCATTTAGCCATTTTTTATAAGAGAAAGAGCTTTTAAATATTTTAATAATGTATGCATTTTCAAATTATTTTCTAGTTCGATGCCTATATGCCATTATGCGAAGTCCAACAAGGTTTGAAAAAAGGTGAATTAATTGAGGTAAGATATAAATATATGTCTTTGTATAAACTACAAAACGTTTTTTCTAGAAAATACACATTTCTAGGTTATAAATGCATGCCATATAATTTTTTTTTTTCTCTTTTGTAGGGTGTTTTAAGAATAAATCCAAGGAATTACGAAGATGCATATATAAGTGCGCCGGTAATCCTCGGTAGCTTTCTATTCGTGATTTATTCCTTCCCTAAATAGTATTCTATCTGCCAGATGGAATGATGAACCGAAGCTCAAATATACACTTTTTTTAAGTTTGTCGATGTGGTAGAGTTTTATTTTTATTTTAGTTGAGCTAGAACCGTTATTTAATTTTTTTTTTCTTTTCGTTTCATGTTAGTTAGAAACCTTTTGCTGCTACTCACTGTTATTGATATAAATTAAAACAAAATTTCTTTTTCTTTATTATTATACTTAACAAATTTGCAACAGTATTTTAAAAATGTTCAATATTAAATGTATCCAATGAAGCGATCGTGAGGAATAAATACAATAAATAACACGAAACCTTTCTATAGTTTCAGAAATATTTTATCAAATTATATTTTGCAATTTGAATTCTTAGATAGACAAACTTATCTGTGATTTATTACTCTGGTTGCTGATCTGTTAAGATCTAGTGCTACCAAATATTCAAACTAAAATATAAATAAATATCAAAGTATTAAACGAAACTTCCATTCGCATAGCTTTAATTATGTTTACATTAAGTAGTGATCTATAAACTTGTAAAATTCGAAATTTGATTCCTTGTTTGATTCCTGTTTCTGAATGAAATCTTGTTGTAGTAATTAATACATTTGCTTTATACTAACGATTCTATCAGAAATTTTTATTTTCTCTTTACGACAACCCACTAAATCTCTTGCACTTTACTTTATCTTAGTAAATTATATTTTTTTATTTGCTCGAAGGTTTTAAATTATATTTTGGAATTTCTTTCATATTGATTATTGGAAAATTAATCGACGGAAATATTAGAAGTCAATATTCACATTTTGTGCAATTTTATAAATGGCATTTTTGTTTAAAATTTATATTATAATTAATAACAGTAAAAGTATAATGAATTTAATCGACTTTATAACTCATATTATGTTATAATAACTTTGTTAGTAAATGTTTTAATTTTATATATTTTTGTGTTGAAAATAGAATAAACATTTACTAATTCTGTAAAACACTATTCTTTACTGTCATTTAAAGCAAAAGTAATAAATTTTATACCACATATTCTGAAAGTAATGCAACATTAAACATGTAGTAAACAGAATAAAGCCACTATATCATACACTTTTAGTACTAATTTTCTGGAGATAGAGGTATTTTAATAATTTTCTTTAGTTTTTAATCTATGACGGTTGTAAGTAAACTATGTTGAAATAGTGGAAGTTGGTAGTGAATGGTAAAGATTAAGATCAGAGTTTGAAACTGTACAGCACAATATATCCCAGCAGTAGACATAATCTTGTTTATTTCAAAACGTAAATATTCAGAAATTTATTATTATTAGAGTTCATTTAGAAAGTTAATTGGGCTACAATTTGAAAAAATTTAGATCTATGAATTCCCACTATCATCCATCAATCCTTCCTTAATCTCGAGAATGGTATTAGATAGATGAAAGTCGAGACCAGATGTGGAAAGTTTAGGGACAGGCAGCCTCGATATACGAACTTCCAGTTTGGACTGGAAGTTTCATAATTTGAATTTAAAAATTTTACACTGGTGTGAAAAACTTAAGCAGCAATTCTTTTTTGCCATAACTCTGCAAGAAATCATCTGGGAGGCATGAAATTCAAAACATAAACACAGTATTTTGTACTTAAAAGATGAAGAAAGTGTACTAGCACAAAAATAAATAGAATTTATACAGTATGAAATCAAAGCAGCCTTCTTATTGTAGTCTTGCACTGCACGCACTGACTGCACACATTTTGCATGCCCTCACATCACCTGTGATGTCATCTTCCTGCATACGAATCACTTTTCTACTGAATTGCGTGTTCATTATATCGATCTCAACAAGCCCTTTTCTACAATTTCATAGCTGTCTGCTTAAAAATTATATCGTTGCTTAAGTTTTTCATGTCAGTGTAGATGACTGACACGACTCTGCTGTTGTAAGGAAAAGTATGATGTACAGGGGCAAGATACTAGTAATTTGATATAGAGGATATATTTTAAATTAAATTAATTAAAAATATGATTAAAAATTGCAGCTTGGCATTGTGAAGATGTCACAATAATTTATGATCCTGATGATTGTATATTATTAGAAGTAATGATTTAAGATATTTCATAATAGTGAGATTTATTGGGGTAATTTGAAATAAAGCTGAGACATAAATCCTTAGATTCCTACTATTATAATGAACAATAATTTATTCTAAAATTATATAAAATTTATTAATAAGTGTAGAAGTGTACTAAATAGTTGGAATTATACAGCAGAGTCCCGTACAACACACAAATAAAGCAAGCAACACCCTTGAATGTATTTTCAACTTATAGGTCAAGGTTTAAACTTTCATAAATCGTGTTATAATGCAGGTTTCGATAATGCGATTTCCTATAATGCGTAACGAATCCCCGCGTTGTATGGGACTCTACAGTATAGTAAATATTGAATTTTTTGTCTCAAAAAAAGTCAATTATCCTTAATGAAAAGGTTTTTTAAATATATCTGAAGAAGTTGTACTATATTACACTTAGGGGTATTTGATATGGGGGTATGGATGAGTTGTTCTCTTTGTTAACACATATAAAACATCAGCTGATAGATTACATTACGAAAGATGGAAAAATAATTTTGGAAGGGATGTTGATAATGTCTCAGTTTGAATATTAGAAAATAATTTGCAAGTAAAAGCAGATAATAAATTACTTCTTTTCATTTTCTGTTAATGTTTTAGATATTCAATCGTGTTGGATTACCTCTAAGTTTTAGTTGCTAACTTTCTTAGTTTGGAAGAAATTTCTGTAGATTACATTGTATAATTGGGGATTAAAAAAATTTTAGAGAATTTGTATTGTATGTTTGTTGTAGACAGATAATTATGTAGTTTATATACTTTTCAGTAGAATTATAGGGAATTTATAAAGTATTGCAAGTACAGAATGATCAAATGAATGCAGAACTTGTGAGAAATAGAACGAGGTGTTTGGCATTGTCAAGTTCAATTTTCAGCATTATTAAACTGCTCAGTGGTTCTATTTTCATTTGATCATCCACTGTATAGATGAGATGTGTCCAGAAAGTAAAAACTGGTTGGATGTAAAAAAACTTCTTTAAGAACTTTTAAAAATAAGTTTATTACAAAATGATGTCACATGTATGTATTATATAATATAATATCATGAACATATGTATCATATATATTATTATATTGTATAGTCACGACATGAATTTAGACACACTTCCAGTTTTGTTATTATTTTGCTATAGTTCACCACAGTCTTTCGGTCATGCTCGCATGGCATATTTGTCTCGATTGTGCCCAAGATACCGGCTACCCGAAAATCTCTTTAGGTGAGAAAACAAATGATAATCACTAAGGGGAAGAGTCAGAACTGTAAAGATGAGAAATGTTTGAGCACTCTCCATGTAGTTCCACTCTTGCCCCTAGTGATTATCATGTATTTTTTCACTCGGAGATTTTCGGGCAACCAACATCTAGGTAGTTGTCGAGAGACAAAATACGTCTGTCATGTGAGAGTGGCCGAAAGATTTGGCAGCAAATTTCTATGAGAAAGGAGGCCCACCAGAGGCCAAACGGTTTTGTTCCCTGAACACTGGGAGTTTGGTCATGGGTTCACACCTTGTCAGGACAGGCTAGCCACATGGAAATTTCCGGATTTTCTTTGTCTGTAATGTCTGAATAGGGACCAGTTACCTTTAAAAAGACCTCCCAGAAGGCATCTCCCTAGGCAGATTGCCCAAGTGTTGTGTTGCTGTACCTTAACAACACAAACATCTACAAAACCTGGTGCCACAATAGGACAAGTGTCTAAATTCATTTTGTAACTATATAGAATAGTAGTATAATATATGTGATATCATTTTGTAATAAACTTATTTTACAAAGTTCTTTTTATATCTGATAAGTTCTTTCTTTATGTGCCTCGTGTATGTACGTATGTCCTTTTATTGTAACTTTCAACTAAATTATATTAACTAAAATCAATGTTTAAATAAATAAGTATGCATAAAGTTCATTACTTATCAATAATTTGGCAATGGGTTTCTAAACAATAAATGGATGCTACGGTAAATATAAAAGCCGCTTGTTGATATTACAAAACACAGATAATTAATTCATTAGGAAACGATAATTTTTATAAATAACACCATTAAATGCTTTTGCTCAAAAAATTTTTTTATTTAATTTTGTTTTGTTATTCTCTTATATAATTTTTTTTTCTTTTGAAAAATAATAAACTAACTATTGAATCTTTTATAATCTTTGAGCTATTTCATCTAACCATCTGTATTAACGTGAAATACGTTCTTTAATGTGTAGTAAAACTATTAAATATTAACAATTTAAAAATAAATTATTTCTGAAAGAAATAAATGTATGTGAAAAATGTTTGGATGAAAGTTTACTTGTCAAATGATCTATTGTATTTTTAAAATTTTAGTTAATAACATTTGAAAAATATCTAGAATAAAAGTCAATATGTTACACTATTTTAACACTTAGCTTTTGTAATAAGTGGTTCGAAAACATGTTTTTTGAGGGTTGGTCAGAAGTGATTGAGACTAACCTGCATACCGAGGTTGCCAATGACAGCAGGCGTGAAATTATGCCACATGCTCTCTCCTAAGTCTGTATCCTGTTTCCAGCACTCTGGTAGCCTGTAAATGGCAGCAGAAAACCTTCCCTTGGGGTATGTTGAACGTGCATGTGGGCAACATTCTGTAGCTTGTTGCTTGTAGAAATATTTTGTCCACAGAGTTTTTCCTTGCTTAAATTTGCTGTAGAGAGTAATCAGATGGGACCGAGACGGAAGAATATGCATGGTGGGTAGAGATTTTGGATGTGCTATCATGTGGTTGCCTTTTATAGGGTCTGATATTGTTGTGGAAAAGCAGGATGTGGTTGGCCCGTTTTCTTCTTTATCTCTGCTGTATTTTGCAACTAAGGAGTGCATTAGCCACGACAATGCTATTTACACATTCAAGAGCTGACAGCGTTCTATCCAGTTTGCAGGCATTTTGGACTGATTCCTCTGTTTCTGTTTTCAGGACAAATTTGAGACCACTCTTACTGTAACCATGCAATTCATTGTTGTTACAACACAACACAATAAATCTCTCATGAATGTTGAAGGCAGCTGTACTGTCTTTCCTTGGGAATCATCCCATTTACCTTTGCCAGTCACTTTCCATTGTCTCGCATGTATGATTGACATAATCCTATTTCCATAATACCCACGCACTCACTGCCTTTTAACATTCCATGATCATTAGGGGAACTAAGTTCAACGAATTAAAATGTGAAATTTTAACATCTCAATCATATTCACTCGGGAAATGTCCACGGAGTCTCACTCGGTACTGACTGATCCTCGTATTTAAATAAGTAAATTCTCCATTCATTTTAGTAGTTATATATAATAATAATAATAATATAATTGCCTGATTATTTAGTCTAATATTAAAAATAAACCGTTTAAATTGTCAGATTTATTTTTAAGAAAAACTGACATTTTCAGGTTCCGAAGCAAAGTTCTAAACTATGAATGCTATATTCCGGAACGCATAACATTTCAAAACAAACACTTGGCAGTTTGTTAAATGCCATGTGTTTTGGAATGTAACATTCTTAGTTAAGAAATCTGTTTTTGACCCAAAGGTAATTGATTAAGGAGGTAAAAAATCTTGGCTCTTTAAATAAATACCATTGGTTTAAGTAAGCAGTGTCCGAACTTTTCAGTTTTCAAGGTTAATTGCGCATAAGTTGTACATGATAGGCCACAAGTATTCTTTACATTTCATGTATACAAAAAAGTAGGCCTATTTCTGTCATAAGCAACATGTTGAGTATATTTGCAGGTCAGATTGACTTGGAGGCCATAGTTTGGTCACCATCAGTTTAAATTGTTTATTTTTAGTATTGTTCTATAATCTGTTTTGTTTATGGCTAGGTAGTCTAAAATTTTTATTTGTACAGAATAAATATTTAGTTCTTTTTTGGTAACATACAGTACAGAATCTTTATCTAGAGCCACGCATTACCCAAGATGGACTCTAGAATATTTATAGGGTGTTTGTACAGGCAACCTGCAATGCGCTTCATAATCCATTAAATTTTTAACTTTTTACTCTTCGTGCACTAACCCAGACTCTTCTTCGCTAATGCACGTTATGGCAGCCTGGCCGAGATTTGCTAAATGTACCATAGTAGACTCCGTCGTAACCAATAAAAATTGCCTGTGGAGGTGGATGAGTGGCCTTGAATAAAATGTCGACTCTGCCATAAAGACTGTTGGGTTATCAAGGTCTTTAAAAGGACGAAAAGTGGAGATATTTATCATTTATTCTAATTTAATGAATATTTTTTATATATATGGTTATTTTTAATACAAACAGTTTATAGAAAGTACACTAAAAATTGTCAGATGTACAGATTTGTTACATGTTGAAATCAATCATTGGAAGATAATAAGGATGATTACAGTCTTGGTTTGTCAGATACTTATCCAAAACTGTATATAAATCTGTAAATGCATTAGATCTATTGAATGCATTATATGTTTACAATGTTCAATTCAGATATACAATGCAGTGCACACTTTATGACTATTAATTTTATGATTATGAAATCTATTTTTTGATCAGATTATTCTTGATTATGGCAACAAAAGTCATGTGAAGCGTCTTTTCCGGCAAAGCAAATGTGTTTTTAGAGCTCTGAAGAGATAAGAATTTACGATTATTTACTTTGTTTTCATCTGTTTATTCTCTTTGAACTCTAATCTCTCTCACTCTTTCTTAGAGTAAATGTCTACAAATAGTTTTCAAGATTATATTTTGAATATTATAACAATCTTATTAAATGTTTCAATGTCAGTTTGGATCGAAGAATGGCCATTTTTTCCACCATTTAAAGGCTTCTGCATTGCAAATAATAATTGTTACATTACGAACACCAAATAATTGTTTTAACTATAACATATTTATGTAGTGATTAAACCTTAGTTTTTTGTTTAAATTATATGAAAATCTGTTCATTAATGCATTAAATTTTATATTAATTTATCTTTCAGGACGGTCAGATGGACATTTACATTGGAGGCATACTTGATAGAAATCGTGCATTAAACGGGGATGTAGTTGTTGTCCAGCTGAAACTTCCTAAAGATTGGAAAGTGAGTAATGTTTAAGATTGAAATTTAGTTTCCGGTTTACAAAATCTTATTTTCTGTTCCACTTATCATTTTAGATACTTCGGGAAGATCTTGGGGACTATCAGAAACAACAGAGTTGTAAAATAATAAATTTTAATCATAATAATTCTAATAATAAGCAGAATAAAAGTCCTTTTAAAGATAGAAATAAAAAATTTTCAAATACACTTTTTAATTCAAGCGATAAGTTAAATAACAAATTAGACGAAGGAGAAAACTTTAGAAAGAAGAAAAAACGTATAAACAAAAATACTAAAAAAAATAAGTACTCTCTTGAAACTGAAAACGTTCCCAAAAGTAATTCCGATGACTACATCCCTCATCCGAAAGAAGATTTTTCTTCTACCTCACTAATCAATCCTGTATATAAAACTCAGTGTGAAGAAATTAAGAGCAACTGCAGACTGCACAAAGAATCAAACTTTGATAGTAAAAATGACAAAACAGATCAACCCTGGACGGGTCCTACGAGTGACAATTTATTTTTAATTCCCGATGATATTCAGAATTATGAATGTAGCGAATTTGAGATACCTTATACCGCGAATAAAGTAACCGACGAGGACATCGCTATGATCAATAATGGAAGAATTGTGGTCGCACCGGAGGAACTTAGTGGCGACGAATTTTCTCAGTCGGTCAGTGGAGAGAGTACATGCAGCTATCATCTGGATCAGGTACAGGAAGATTCTAGGTTTATGGAATGTTTACAAAATGAAGTAAATAACAACGAAGAGGATTTTATCACTCAAGCGGGAATTGCTTCGAATGTCGAAGACAGTTTAGAAAGGGAAAATGATTTTAACGCTTTTAATTGTAACACTGAGGCATATATACAGACAGGAGCTTCCACAGACCCAACTAACTGTAATGAAATTAAACAAGATATCTGTAGTTTTGATTATAGTAATAGTTCAAATTCTTTAGGAACAGTTTTTAATAATCACGTGCCTAATGACGAAACTGTTAGTGAAAAATGTAGAACGAACTCTTTGGTTAACGACAATACAAATTCTGAGATTACAAATAATAAACAAGAACAAAATATTATTTCTTTGGTTGAAGTTAAAAATCAGGAACCTAATATTTGTAATAAGCAGAAAAAGAAGAAAAAGCGACGAAACAAAAAGAAAACGGATACTTCGGAAGAAAACAAATCGGATCTTCGTTATTTAAGTATCGCCGAACTTTTAAAGCATCCTGACGGTTCAAGATTTATTCAAAAAACAGCAAAAGTAAGCCTGTATTTCTTTAGGATTATTTAAATTTTTAAATAAATAAATAATACTGGGTCTTCCAAATGAATACTACCATTTTAAATTATTCTAATTGTGTTAATGTACACATAAACATTGAAAATTTGTCTAAGTTTCACAATTGCTAATTTAATTTTTCAATGCGTGCACCTCCTGTCACATGGCACACATTCAGCCGATACTCAAATTCTTCCTTTGCTCGCTACGATATGTCTGTTGTCACTCCTCCCATGGCAGCCACAACTCTATAGCTCCTGCAGATTACTCGTGTTGCACAATGACTACTCCAACTTTGCAATCCGCAGAACACAAAACACTATTGTATATTGCCATTTTCATTTATGGCACATCCCAGAGGTGGTAGACAACAAGATGCTTGAATGCAGACAGGAGACAAAACTCTGATAATTACTCTAGCTCTGATTGGTGTATGTTGCGTAACATACACAAATCGATAAAGTAAAATGTATGTAACATAACTGAAGTAATTTAAATCGGTAACATTTGTTTTGGAAGACCGTGTTTATCGTGTAATCACATTGTTTTTTTTAAGTTCTTATAGATGACACAGAAGACTGTTTAATGAATTTTCGAATTAGAAAAAAAAGTTTCTGTATGTTTATAACAATCTAAATTTGCTGTAGATTTTAGAATTTTTTTTTTTTTTATATATATGGGGGTGCAAAAGTAGGTATGTAGTTGTTATTATGGGGAAAAAACACACAGGGAGAAAATAGGAAGATAAAACATTTATTTTTATGTACAAATTAAATCAGAAATAAGGAATACAAACTAATAAAAGATAATAAACATAACAATAATGAACACCAAACATTTGTATTTCTCAGATTCTCAACTGTATACCTTTGCACCCCCTTTGTATACCCTTTACATGTAGTACCATCTGTTGGTAAAACTTTAAGAAAATAATGAACTAAATATAATTCTTACAAAAAAGTAATCTTCTCTTCTGCAAATGTCTAATTTTAACTGTCACATTTAAGTCTAGAAACATTGTACAGTAATTACAATGTTTTACATCACACTATTGAAAATAGCAATATTAAATGCATATCGTGTAATCAAAACCTACTTGTTTTTTTTGAGTAGGAAACTTGGACAAACTGTCAATTGTTTTTGCTCGTTAATTCTTGTTGTTGAGTGGTAAATGCAATTTATGCAGCAGGTAATTAAAATGGGAGACAGTTGAGTTGCTTTTAGATGTGCATATAAATGTGATAAGATGGCTTTTTTAGCAGCCACATCCCGATTCCAATCGGGCATTTTGTTGCATAGGTACTGCTGAAGTGTCGTGTTTACGTGACCGTCTCGATGAATATGATAACATTATGATTTTAGATTTTGAACAACTTATATTTCCAAATTCGTTTTGGATTAATTTTACAAATCATATTTGTATAGGGGGCCGTTAATTACTTATACAGTTTAAGGAAGGGGTCATTTCTTCAGTGTCGGAGTCTGTGTGTAATTAAAGAACTATTGTGTGCGTAATTAAAGAAGGGAAGGAAGGGGATCGACGTGGCCCATAAAATGTACAAATACTTATGAAAAAATTAATTATTGGTCAGTTTATTATGTAATATGAATATCTTAATGAATTTTATTATTTACTTTATATCTGCTTCTTAAATTTAGTAAAATTAAAGAATTAACGAGCAGAAATTGAATTAAACTTAAAATTTAAATGATTAAATGATGTGAATACGTATGCCATTAAATTTAGCTAGTTGGAGTGCAGAGGTAGCATCCTATTGGTCTGGGGCTTGGCATTAAATCTGAGCAGGTCAAAAAAACTCCTGGGAATTTTTCAAGGCAGTCTGTTCCGGATGCATTGAGTCCTATCCCTTTCTATCTGGCTGCCACATTGCAGACCTGGCCAAACCCACAACACTCCCATAAAAAGACCTTCTCGGTGCCCATAAGACAGAAAGAGTCAAAAAATTTAGGTGTGGCAATGAACTAAATTAAAAATGATTTAAATAATTGTATAAAATATCAATTAAAATATTGTCCCGATGAATATTAAAAGGAAACACGATTTCAAAAAATGTCATAAATTAAATCTCCTTCCCGGGAGTCCAAGTCACATACGGTTCCACAGTTTAATTCTAAATACTTTGGACAAGATCGGATTAGAGCACATCAGTTTAATCTGCTATGTGAAAAACCAGGAGTAACAGCAAGAACTGGATGGGATTAGTATAAACATGCACATTTTCAATTGTCTTTAGTGACCATCTTCGGGTTTTTAGTACCATTTAGTCCACAGTACGAAATATTCAAATAATCTTGCAGATGAAAGCGTCAACTGGCTCCGGGTCGGAGCCTTAGACATTTTTGCAAGTGGGTCGATCTGGTTATGTCCAGTCTCTTCTCTTACCACTCGACAGCCTATCTAGGACCTGACAAAACTCGTAACGATCGCGGAGAAGGCTCTCTTAATCAGGGCTGTGGAGTCGGGAGGAATTTCTGGCCAGAGGAGTCGGAGTAGGAAAAAATGTGTCGACTCCGACTCCCGCATTTTAAATTTACTTTAGGTTTTTTATTTAAATTAAAGAAAATTTATTATATATTTATTAATTTTTAAAAATCTTTTAATATTTTGTTATAATTTATTTTAAATACAAAATGTATCAATTTAATTTATTAAATATGTAATGTTCTTTGTAGTATTTGTGTTTAGTAGTAAAATTATTTTGACCCAATTGAATTTAAATATTTTGGATCATTCCTTTATTATCCCTGCTCTAAATAAGTACTCTATTTTTCTGAATGAGCCAGACTAATTGATCAGAGTTCATAATTTTTTTTCTGAACAAGGAGCTGAAGTAGCTAGATTGCACACTTTTTAATTGAACTAACTATTCTGGAAAGGTAAAATTGAAGTGCAAATGCTGTCGGATATATGTAAATGTAGAATTTTATCGCCCGCTTTCTCTTCTTATTAAATATTTGTTAAAAATTAATTTTTTTATACAAATAAATATTAATGTAAGTTAAATATTAAAAATACTAACTATAAAAGTATTTTATACCTCTGCCCCCAATAAAATGACTTGGTTTTTAATTTTG